>NC_051438.1:25322184-25343766 GCF_001649575.2 Kryptolebias marmoratus | reverse complement strand
GGGGGGGGGGGGGGGGGGGGGGACAGATCACTCAGACAGAGCAGAGCAATGACTGCTCTCCTACCACCTGTTCAGTGTGGAGGAAATGAAGTCAAACCTTGGCACCCCGCTGTGAGACGCTGATTGAAATTTACAAGGCTACATGCACGCCACTGACAGCCATGTCGGATTGAACACTTTGAGGAGGCCCAGACGTCTAACAAAGCATGTTAAGGAGCAAAGGCATGAGAAGGAGTGTTGGATACTAGAAAAGGACAGATGTTATTTATGGTCACAGAGATTGTGATGTACAAAATGATTAATACATTTAAACAGTTTGTTTCAGGAGGTGTATCCCTCTTTTTATTTAAGTAAGTCATTTATTATGTTACATCAAATTGAAATTGTTGGACTATGAATTTGTTTTGTGCTATTAGATTAGATAACCTTAGAGATTCTTATACAGTAGGTCTGTATTGTCATAACTACACAAATTGATTTCCTATTAGCAGAATGAAACAAAAATTGCCTCTTGCTCTCAACATGTTTGCCTTTTTTCATAATTTGCTCCTTCTAACAAAGCTTGACAAGTCTAAAGAGGCCCTGTTTGTTCTCCTTTATCAGGCAGGCAGCTCCTGGCCTCTTGTATTCAACTCACACTACAGTGGAACCAGATGTCCTTTTGCCAGCGGCACAACTTTCAAGTTGACAAGGTCCCCCCAGAGAATGGGGGATGGATCGGTGGCAGGCAGAATTTGTGACTAATAGCCAGTTTGATGTGACAGGGCCCCACTGTCTGGGGAAATTGAAGCGCTCTCTGTGTCGATACCTTTTGTGTCTCGCTCAGTTGTAGGTTATTGTTGCTCTGGCCTTGGGGACCAAGGGCCGAGCAGTTTACATTGCAGACACTACGTGGTCAGCACCAACTTTTTTATTGTGGCTATTGATTGGTCCTGGCTACCCCACTGTGGCTAATTTGCTTGTTAACATAAATTTGTCAGCGAGTGAGGGAGAGACATGGAGGTGGTGGAGGTTTCAGCTGCACTGAAGTGTCCCAGTATTTCCCCTCCTTCATCTCCACAGTGTAAGCTCAGACACTTAGTTCAAATCACCTTTTTTGTTTGGCTCCTTGTTCGTCACTTTGTCCAATAGAGGGGGCCTATTTATTAAACAACTAGTTAAACTGTCACTTAATCAATACAGCTTTTCTTTTCTCACTGCCTGGAATTAAACACGAGTTAAACACAAACCAGACATAATGACCTTTTTATGGGACCCACTCAGCCAATGAAATTAACACAAGAGACTGTCCATTTATACCTATGAGTCTGTGTAAGTCATTAACTTTAGAAAATATCTTTTTAAATGGCAACACATGGCAGCCAGTGGGGGCCACACATTTTCTGCTCCCACACTCACTTTCATATGTTGAGTCTGTCAGAGTGCGCAGGAATGCCGTGGCTTTCTAACTAACAACAGACCGAATATATCTGCAAGAGAGAAAAAAGGAGAGGAGGCATGAATTTTATATTAAATTCCTTTGGCTAATCCAGCTTGCTGTTCAGTCCAGACTGAGTTTAGGCAAAATATTAATAATGCATTGAAAGGAGCTTATTATCTTCCTGCTGGAAAGGGTTTTAGGAGACTAGTACTTTTTCAAGTTATGCATCTTGGTTATTTGTAAGCACCCAATAACTAAGCAGGTGACAGTTCATTTTATGAGATCTTAAGCCACCCAAAGCCTGAAAACGCCCCAGGAAGGATATCCCAATACAATAGAGAAATGGTATGAAAAAGGAGATAATGAATTGATGGAATATTTTTGTCCTGCACCTTTGCATCCTTTACATTGCTGCTTGAAGATGTTCTTTAACCTCTTGCAAGCCAGTTTGAATTTCAGTAAACTCCTGGAAATCACATTTGGAAACTTTAACTTATATCTGACATGTAGTCATTTATCGATTCTCAAACTTTTTAATAATGATAAAGATAATAAAATTGTGTTTGATCTTTTGTCTCAGAAAAGCCATCAGCTGAGCATAGATTTGAGACACAACTTGATGTGACAGCGTTGCACCAATCTCACAAACCCACAAAAGTGTTTTGGACTCTCTTACTCCGACTGCACAAGCCTTAGCTGTCGTTACCTCATCTCGGTGAAATATAATTTTGGTTTTGGGAGCTGCTGCTGTCCTGTGGTAGGGGGGAAATAGTAGGAAAGCTGTCTGATATGACGCACCGTCTGTGCCCCCCAGCATGCCACATGTGTGTGGACTCATCCCATGTACCCCTCTGAGGATGGTGTAAGGTTTCCCAGCATGCCACAGTCCCTGAGAACAGGGACGAACAGCAGACATGGTGGTGATAGCCAAGCGTGACATCAACAACAACTGGCATGAAGACACCACAGAAATTTTAAAAATATATGTTTTTGTCATTTCATATTAAAATTATTTACTGGTAAAGTTGTCACTTTAAAAATAAAAAAAAAGCTGTACAAAAAACTAATGCACTGAAATCTTGTTTATGAGGCATTGTTTTTTCATTATAAACATTTTCCTTATTATGAATTGATTATTACTAAGAATTCACCAAAACAGATTAAGTTTATTTTCTTTTACTGCATATCAATTAGTTCATGGCCAGTTATTTATATTTAGGGCCAAAATTAGCACTACTTCAGTTAATTTCTTCATATCACACAAAAACTTACAGCATCTTTGACATATTTTTTTTTCTAAATCAAGACTGCAGTAAACAGTAACCACAAAAATTTGAAGATGTTTGAACGTTTTGACCTCACAGTAACCCCTGCCCGGCCATAACCCTGACCTTCATTTGGCCTCTGCCCTCTGAATTTAACCCTAACACCAACTCTCCCTGGCCTGCACCTCTCAACCTGATGGCCCATGCCTCAGAGGCACATCTGCTGTAGGATCCAGTTTTAGGGGAGAAAAATAAAGATCATGAAATCTGACTCTCAGATGAGATCCCCTCAATTTCTCAGTGATCAGTTGCTGCAAGACAAATATTGATTTATTTATTTATTTTTCTTACTGAAAGAAGAATAGTGTTGGCTTGTATCATTTCCCCTAACACATCACACACATTCAGGAGGAATGTCCCCATGTTTTGTTGCTTTGCTACATGCTGGTTCATACCAGAGAAATTGTCAGGCATGGCTTTGAAGCAACATCATTGACATTTCAAATTTACTGCATGGCCTAAAGAAAAAAGCTTTAATTGGATAATTTATTGTGTTTAAGTTAAATTGATGTGGAGCATTTTTATTGCAGATCCTGGAATTGACCTAAAGGACAACCCATGTGTAAGGTTTTGGGGCAAAATTGATTCATATTCCTCTGTGTGGATTTCTATTATAACTCAAATAACACTAGAATTAATCTAAATGTTTGTTACAATGGTATTTGATACAGGCAATAAAATGTATGCTTGACTTACTTGAGGGCAACTATATCTTTTAAAAAAATACTGTAAACACTTAAAAAAAGGAAAGACTTAGTTGTCTTGGCATCAATTCAATGATGCTGCATCTAAAATCAATAATGGCAAAAAATTTTTTTTTTTTTTTTCTTTTTATTTCAAATGTGGTCTTTGCATTTCAAATTTTTACCTCTATTTGTTGAAGGTCTCTGGAGTTGAGCATTTTGTCATAAATTGGCCCATGGGCTCAGCTCAAATTCAGTGGTCCTTTTGATACATGGTGCAGCTGTAAACTGGCCCAGAAGCAGGAGAACAGGGATAAATTTCCCCTCCCTTTTTCCCTCCTTTCCTTTCCCTGTGTGTCTGTGATTTTTAAGTTGAAGCTGTTCCTCAGCTGTCCTAGCTTCCAAAAAAACTCCCCTGCAGCCTTGGCTTGAATTTCTTTGCAGCCTAAATCCCTGGACCTAGAACTTGCATGGACCCAGTTGCATTGGGTGGTCACCAGTAAACTTGTTCAGCATATTGAGGAATACCTTCTATAAAGAAATATAGCTGTATTAAGTGGTACATCCTGTTGAAAAAATACAGATGCTGAGATTGCATTTGACAGCTGTTAAGCGATAAAGTTCAGGCTTTAAAGCATCTGGTGTCTGTTTCTGTTTTCAGCTTCAGCCTGTTTGACTGTAATGAAAGCAAAACAGAAGAAAATTCCCACATTATTAAATAAAACATGTTGGTGGTCAAGGGCCAAACACTGTCACGCCAAAGGGGCAGAGTACACAACGATATTAGCAATATTCTGCTTTTTTATGAGTTCAAACCAAAACACTACTACATTAGTGGTAGGGACCCTGCAGAAATGATCATCATGAGGGTTAACATCAAACATTTTGTCCAACACGCTTTTTCTTTGACACAATGAACTAGATTAGATTAGAATCATTGACTTTGAGTGAGTTGGATGTTTTAGTAATATTTTTACTTGTTGTGCTCCAAGTTTTTGGACTTGTGTGTTGCAGGAAGTGGTGCAATAAAAATGAACTTACAAATCAAAGGAAAAAATGTACAAAAGAGTTGTCCAAATGGATCTGTCTGACCCAACAAATCTTAAAAACTAAAACTACATCTTTCGCAAAGGATGCAAAAATCCATAAAGCCACTAATAACTTTGTTATGATGGCATATAAATGTTATACGTCCTGTGCATTCCCTATGCTCATCCTGGGATGTAGCAGAGCTTTTTCCCAGTGCAAACTCCTGTGTTTATGATGAAGAGCGCAAACAGTAGATGACAGGTTGAAGAGAACAAAGAAATGAATGGTTTTAGCAGCATTTTTTCCAAAATGCATCAGTCATAACCTTTGTTTCACTGATTAATGTACAGCACCAGTCAACATGTTCTTTTTTAGAGGAAAAAAAGTCATATTAAGTGTTATTGAAATCACTAGGTCAGTAAATATTTGCTAGAAGTTTAAGCCATTATTGAACAAACGGCCTTATAAGGATAAGGACAAGACAGATAAATTTCAAAACAGACTATTTTGTGTCAAACTGACTTTCATCAAACTAAGACATTCTCTACCCCATATACACCAGTGTTCCCAGAGTTTCTTCTGCTTCTTTTTTCCTTTCTCAACACTTTCATGGCCTTATCAAAAGAATCCCCTCCCTTATGGAAACCAGATGGGAAGAGATCAGCAAACTTGAGACATTTCAAAGATAGAGACATTAATCGAAACCGCACGTTTTCCAAGATCTGACTAGATGAATTTGAAATAAAAAAATGTACTAATGAACCCATACACTTTTGGGACAGATCTAATAATTCAAACAGCAAAACGATGTTGCTTTATTTCAGTGTATTTTTCTAGGATCAGTTATTACATTTTTTTTATTTTGAACTTTGCTTCTAAGATTGAAGGATAAAAGATGTAAAGCCTCAAATATGAAGCTGAAAGTGTAATTAAAATTTAACATGTATCACATCTTTGTTTAGAATCTTTAAGTATAAAGAAACTGAAAATAAATGTTTTGGTTTTAAAAACTAAAAGTTTTCCTGTTGTCACACTATATAAAACTCTAATGCAGACTTTAAGACGGGCCAGTTTGTAAAAACAAACTGTTTGTAGAAAAACAAGGGATTATATAGATATTATATTTTTATTATTCCCCATCTTGACATATTTATTGGGGGTCTAGATCTTCTTCAAAGTTCTGAATGTTGTGGACTAACATACAGGTTGGCTTTAGACCCATGTGCTGATATAAAAACTCATCACTGGATGTTTCTAGGCTGGAAAATTTCTATATACTTGTGGTAAACAATTTATCTTGAAGATTCTGCTAATTTATTTACATTCTTTCACTTTGATCAAACTGTTGTCAAATCTGATTTTTTATTGTAAATATATAAACCAAATATCTTAACTCATAATCAAAATAATTTCCGCGCAGTCAAACTCATTAGCTTAGAATTAAAGAGACACTTTGTAAAAGTTTGTCTAAGTTAGGGAAATGATTGAATAGAAACTTTATTTTGATTGATCCTCCATCTTAGGGCTGTTAGGATTTTTTCTTCAAAAACAAGACAGATTTTTTTAAGTTTGTATTACTTTAAACAGACAGAGTTGGATGATTGTTTTTCATTGAATCATGTTCTTCATTAAATTGTACAAAGTCTGCAAATGTTGAAAGTGGGACTTTCATTTAATATCATAGATATAATATATCTGATAGTTGGTATATTTGATAACTATTTTTCAAACAGATTTTACACTGATGATATGCTATATTTCTGCTGTTAAACGTGGAATGAAATACAAACATAATCACAGGTCATCTACTTAAAAATTCGGTTAATTTCAGCAAGAAATTTGCAGAAGCTGTGTTAGTAAAATAAATAAACATTGGAAAAAATAAATACTGCTATGAAATCCACTGCATTGCAATTGTAGGGTGAAATGAATAAAGCACCTTGGGCAAATGAGACAGAAAAAAACATCCACACCCTCAACACCTTTCCTTAGGATTTACCTCGAATATGAGAGGATTGAAGCTACACCTGGCTTGACAGACACTGTGCTACTTTATTAAACCTCATGCGCCAACTTCAGCACTGTATTAAAATCGAAAGAGAGGCAGGGAGAACCTGATTCCTCTGAATAGACAGTGAGAAATCCTTGGTCAAAGCATCACAGATCCTTTTCTTCTTGCATTCAGCTCTTGCTGAAGCACCAACAGGCCCTATTGATATTTAGATCATGATGATGCTGTTGTAGAGAGGACAGGCATTTTCTTTAAAGGTATTGATTTAAAATTGCTCACTAGACTTATTCCATGCTGCTTGCAATATCCTTAATATGGACCACTCCTCCCTTCCCCAGGCATTATCTTAAGTGTGGGAATTTGTATGGATTTTTGTGGGTTCGTTGGCAGTAACGGGAGAACGAATGCAATAAGCGCTTGATTACTTACACAACCTGAGAGCTCTGAAAATTAGTCACCAGTGACCTCTTGGCCTCTTTCTTATCTGCAGACAAAAGACCTGAATAGAATAAGAATGGAGTCAAACTAATGGAATGGTGCTCTGGCAGCAATGCAGAATCATCCTGTTAGAAAATATGAGACTGCTTCATGACTTGAATTAGCAAAAGAAAGGCTTGTGCTGATGAGTAAACCTTTATAGTATTTAGCCAAAGATAGTTTTCAAACATGTAAATTAACTATGTCGTCTTATTTCATCTTCTTCTGCACAGGGTCCACAGCTATATGTTTTGGATTTCTGTTCCTTAACCTTATCATTTTCTCTCTTGAGCTAAAATGATGTTATGATGTTGGATTTTTTGAGTTTGAGTTTATTTTTTGCCTTTTGTTAAAGTTCAGTCTTGTGTCTGTCTTTGTGTTTTCATTCAATATTTCCCTGAGTCGTTCTCACCTTCAGTTAATTATTCACACCTGTCCATCTGCTCATTGGCCTTAGCTGCATATATTCAGTACTCATTTTGTCATACTGTGTTGATCTCTTGTTTCTAGGTAGTTGGTTTGTTTTGCCTCCTGATACTAGTGTGCATCTTGGATTTTATTTTATAAGTATTTGGTTGCTTTGACAACCCTTTAGTTTTTCTAAATACAGTTTTAGTTTTTCTCATTTTGAAGTGTCACCTGTCTTTTTAAACTCTGCACTTTGGGTCCTTTTTACTACAGCAACCTAAGGACAACTAAATACTGCATTCATATTTGTAATAAAAGTAAAATAATGTATATAGTAACAATGTCTACTTGGCTAGCCTTGAATTAATACTGCCCACTCCTCCTGAGCTCTTGGAAGAAAACTGAGCGATAAATAAATAGATGAACCTGCCAGAACCTCAGGTTTTCTTGTTTCTATACAGAGACTAAACAACTTTTGTGATTTGATGAGGCTAACAATCTCACAATTCCAACCAAAGTCATTGCATTAAGAAAGACTTAGTAGTTTTCTTTTTCAAAACTTGTATTTTGAAAGTAACAGATTTAAAGGCAACATAAAACTCCCTCTACATGATTTATAAAGAGCGATGAGTTAAAGTCCTTCAAACTTCTTTGTGTTCTTCTTTAACCTTCCAACCTCACGATGAAATGAGAAATAAATTAAACTGTATTCACCAGAGAAGGAGAAAAAAATGTGCTTTTCTTAAGACATTCATCACCAATTTTAAAACAATTTAATTCCTAAATTTTTTGTACATTGTAACAAGGCTTATTTTAGGTCCTTCCATGATGCTGTCCAAACAAACGAGAAGTTAAAAAAATAAAATTTAAATCAACAGATTTAACTTCTGTGTCCAGAATGGCATTTTTGGTTTTATGATACTGAGATGAGTGTGTTTCATTTCAAAACCTTTGATACTGTGAAAATAATCTGGATGATGGAAATTCATCCGCCATTTAGAAGGGAAGGCAGGTGTTACAAAACTTGGAGAACTTCCTCTGACTTATTTTCAACAAACATCAGCACAAACTGAGCAAATGATGAGAAAGGACTTGGCAGGAGGTTATTTTCTCCCCCTGACGTGATGCTGAGGGAGAAGAAGAGCAAGAGGCCCTCCATTTACCTACCATTTCCTGTCTTTGCTCATTTTCCTTTTTCCTCTCACTCCATCATTCCCTGCCTGTTTCTCATATCTCTCTATAACAGTTCTTTCTCTCTTTGCTTCTTTTACTCCTTATATCTCTTTTTTCTTCCCATTTTCTCTGCCCTATAATATGAAAAAATAACTTGTATCTGTACATTTTCCCTTGGTAGAAGGAAAAAAAAACAGGTCAAGAAAGAGTGACGCATTGCCCAGTCATACACACTTGTCTCCATGAAGGCACAGGAGAGGGACTGACTATTGCCAGATGCTGCTGGTTGTCTCTGAACAAAGAGGACACACACATGTAATCCCTGTGGGTTTGAGGCGACAACGTCTTTTCGGTGGGTGCCAGCAGGGTTCTCAGTCTCTTTGACTGACTGGGCTTTGACATCACAGGGAGTAGAGGATAGATACTCCCTTTCTATGAAGAGTAAGACGGAAAAACCATTTATTCAAGCTGACTCATAACTACAGAAAAAAAATAGCTTTCAAAACAAATTAATAATGAATCTGCCATGTACGTATGGAAATGTGGAGGCCTGGTCTGGAACAAAAAACAAAATTTGTCACATCTCTGTAAAGCTCTCGACTTGTTTGAGTTAGACACAGTAGAAAGAAAAACAAAACCAGTGGCAAACATGAAAGTAACCCTAATATGTGAAATAAATGATGATCTCATTATTTTTCTCTTTCTTTGGTTCAAGGTTGATGTATTTAAAAGTTAATAAAACTGGTCATTTTATTTATAATGTAACAAAACTTGAGCATCAATAACTCAAACTCAGAGCAGGGGTTAATTTGGATCAGTAAACATCAGTCATATTTTGTAGTTTAGTAGACAGTGTTGTCCAAGTTCATATTTTACAAGAACTAACTCAAAGTTAAGCTCACACAGATTAAATGATTCATGTTCACAGTTCACTGCTTCTGAACTAAATTTACATTTCTAACACAAACTGGCTTGCTTTGCTAATTTTTCACCAGGTAACAATTCTAATATTTTGATGTAAAAGTCATGAAATGTGACATGATCATCAGGCTGAGGTCGCTAAATCAGATACATATCTGATATAGAGCCACATATGAAAGTGGTCTACACTTCATTTGAAAAAATTGTTCAGACTTTATCAGCTGTGGCTCACTTATGTGCAAAAAAATCAAATTTGGGCCGTTTTTGCCCGCAGCGTGAACATAGCCTACGTTTTTAATTGATGTAATTTTCAAAGCACTATGAGCTAAAAGCTCTGCTTTAATAAAATCTTGATTCTATTCAAGCACAAAATCAGATGACAAAACCACCATTCATATTAATAAAAGATGTCTCTTATGTGATTTCTTACACATGTAATGGTCGGAGAGAAAAGTTACGAACGGCACAATGTCGTAAAGTCTTTTCTACTTCATGGTTAGTTGAGATCTGGAGTCACTGGGGATGGAGTTCAGACTGACAGAACATTTAGATTGTTTTTTGTGAATTGTAAAGCAAGACAACAACAAAATAAATAAAAAAAAATAATAAAAAATACTTTTTAAGATGTTGTTAAAAAATATTTATATATAATCATCACCATTGAGAAATATTTTTCAGTGAAAACTGCATCAGAAGTAAAACATTAAACAAACCTTGTTTTTAACTTTTTGGTACTTTTTTTTTGGCATTGAGTTTTAAGAAAATATGGCTTTCTGTGCAGCAGTCAGAGAGGAGACACTTTTAGCACTAAATCTAAGCTTTGGTGTGGAGTTTGGAGCTTTGGCAGAGTTGGACACGAGTCAGATGAACATGAGGAGAAGGGCATATTTGTCATCTGGTATGAATTAAACAATCTCTTAGAAAAGAGGACATTTGATTTCATCTTTCCAGATGAGTGTTTCAGAGTAGAATCTATAATTAATCTTATAGTTTTACAGATGAAACATGTCAGCTTTGTTCAGTAATAACACAGGAAGAATATACATGAGATTTTTTTTACAAGCTATATAGTATTTTGACTTTCTCTAAAAATCTACTAGAACATGCTTATGAATGCATTTGAGCAGTTAATTAATGCCACACACAAACAAACTGGACAACTTAAATTCATTTAATTTAAATTCTTATCGTTAAATAAAAATCCCACTGTTCTCCTCGATGGATTAGATTATACTTTTTAAAATAAATATCTATGTGATTTAAAAATCTTTTTTCATGGGTGGGAGAAAATAAGATTATTTATGGTGTTGTTTTCGCCTATGTATTTCCCTAATTAAAACACATTGGCTTCCAAAAGCAATAAAGAAAACAAATTGTTTTGGCATAGCTGTGGTAGTTGGAGAACAGACTCTGCATTTTGGCAGATCAGATGAGATGGGATTTGGAGTCTTTGAAACTACATTTGTGCTTCAGTTTATGTTATTGAGCCCTAGCAGAACTCTCTATATGCATGAGAATATCTGTGAAGTTGTATATATTTATAGAGCAGTATTTGGAAAGGCAGGGGAAAACAGGGTTCACATACAATTAATGTAAGATTACTGAATAAATTAATATATTTGCGATACCACAATTTTCATGCATGTCACTTCTGTGTTATTTTACAGCCCCACATTGTTTTACATTCAAAATTGAATGCACAAGCTATTACTTGTGTTGCCTGAAAGCCCTACTGTCCCATTTAACTTGTTGCTTTTTAATTCTATGTACACATGTGTCCTGTGCATGGGTGCAAACATGTGTGTGACCACCATAAAAGATGGTTTCAATTGTCTGACTGTGACAGTTTGAGCTGGGACCCGATGGAGAAACCACAAAACAAGCCCTTCTCAAACAACAAGGGTGGCGATACACTGCAGAGATAATGGGCTCTTTGAAAACAATCAGGATCTCTCCTCCTGTATTTTTTAAGGGAACATGTGTTTTCCTGTCTCTTCTTCTGTCAACACCCACCACTACAGTGGCAGAGACCAAAGAGAGCTCTGCTCCTTGTGTGTCGAGAGGAGAAGAGTTCCCTTGTCAGGCTCGGCTGATATGACGACTCATTTCGCAGCAATGCACTGGTGTGGTTTCTTCATAAACACGGCTGTGAAAAATACTTTTTGGGAAGGAAGACATCTGTGGTGAAAACAAAAACATGACATACACAGAAGGAATTAAATAAATAACAAATGAAAGAGTTGCTCAATCTGGATTGATTAAAGTTTTGGGTAAACCAAAGTCTAATCCTTGACCTCTTTCTGCCCCCAACTATGAATCTAACCCGTTCTATTCTTCTGAGAGTGAATAGTGAAACCAGATGTTTTTAACAGATAACAAATGTCAGAGGCAATAGCAGCCAGTACACCTGGTACAGTACAGACAAAGTGACTGACTCTGGTCATGTGAGGAGCTTGTAATTCCTCGGCTCTTTTCTGATTTTTTACTCCCCCCCCACAATTTGATAAATCTTGCTGTGCAGTCTTTTTGCTGCGTCACAATGCAAAACAGATGTTTGCTGTAAATGATTAAATAATATTTACGTAACAGTTCTAAAATAGGTAAAATAATACTATATTTTTGTTGTATTCTGTATTAAAAAGATTGACACAGCTACCTTAATAGACTCAACTATTCTGAGAAGTGACGCTGTGTGTTACTCACTTTCCCATATTTTTCTCCACTATCACTCATATAAAAGTGATTTTTAAATCTTTAGTTAATTTACTCATTATAAAGTGGTTTATAATGTTATGACATATCATAACAGTTTAAATGTAGTCTACAGAGACTTTGCTTTGTAGAATTGTCCAGACAGGACATTAAAGAGTTAGTTCAGACTTTTTGAAGTAGGGTTGTGTCTACAGCGCCTTGAAACGGTAGTCATACCAGTTAAACTTTTCCATATTTTGGCATGTTAAACCACAAATTTGAAATATGTTACTGGGATTTTATGTGATAGACCAACACAAAGAAGTGCATAGTTGTGAAGCGGAAGGAAAATGATACATGGTTTTCATTTTTATTTTTGAAAAACTCTGAAAAGTTTGGTGTGTATTTGTATTCAGTCATCTTTACTCTGATACTCCTGATGAACACCCAGTTGCCTTCAGAAGACACCTAATTAGTAAATAAAGTCCACCTGTGTGTGATTTAATTCTAGTATACACACAACTATTCTGTAAAGAGGTTTGTTACAGATGATTAGTGATTAAACAGTATCATGAAGACCAAGGAACACACTAGACACGTCAGGGATAAAGTTGTTGAGGGAAACAATATCCCAAGTTTTGGACATTTACTACTGTAGACAACATATAAGTAGTATTTTACTTGCAATAGACAGCAGCAGAGCCAGGAAAAAAACTTTTTTTTCACTATTGGATTAAATTTCAAAAATAGTACTTCTAGAAAACACAATGTCTTCCACATACAATTCTCCTTTATTCTGGCCAGCCTTAAATCCTCCTAATGAGAGAGGTAAAGTAATCTAGAACTGAAATATGTTATTTTAAATGTCATAATTGCTGCCAGGAAAAGAAAATGTACCCATTTTTCTCCCATACTATTTTTGCTTTACACCTTTTCATCATTTGCTCTGAAATTAAGTTAGCCTTTTCCATTTTACTGTGACTGATTCATGTCAGTCACAGAAATTAAAACTAGAAAAAAGGAACAAATATTGTAATAATCATAAACATAAGGTATCTGTGGTTTGTTTTGGACACTGACATCATCTGAGCTGTATATAGAAATCCTCCCATTATGTCAGGACTCACAGAGAGAGACCAGTAGGAAAGGGTGGTGGTCTGGTCCTTGGTCTCTGATGATTGATGACACTTCTTGTGACACTGACAGAGAGGGATCAGCAAAACAACCAACCACGTCTGCATAGCTCTGCTTGAGCCAGACGCCAGCCACGCTATTGTGTCATCAACACTGTCGCACACACAGTGAGACACACACAGCGAGACACACAGTGAGACACCAGTAAACACATCTGCCACCAAGTCAAACACACAAACTGGGTGTCTCAAAAGCACCGGGTTGATTTATTATTGTTGAAACATAGAGTCTCGTACATTATGAGTGAATGCTGGACATGTTTTCACCCTTTTAGAAAAGAGTAATTATCTCTGGTTCTGTGTGGATTGGATTACTGATGGACCTTTGCTCCAAGCTCTTCAGTTCTGTCTTCTTTCCAAAATCAGCTTCTAACCACCTGTTCGATTGACAGTAAGATCTGACCGTATCCCTTGCAAAACATCCCTCTTCATGGCCAGCCATTGCTGTAATTATTGTAAAATATGTAAAAACAACATCACCCTAAATAACTTTTTAGATTATCATCCAGACCAAAAGATAATTTAATAGTTTTGGTCATGGTTTTGCTTTTGCAATAATGAAATTGTATTAATTGTGTTATTGCTGAAGGGCATACAGCTTTGTTGTTGTATTTCAGAATACATTTAACAATTTAATTCTAAATAGAAAATATCTGCAAAATTAAAATAAATAAGACCTTCAGTAAATTGGAAGGAACAGTTAAAACAAAAATATATAAAACAAGAACTGTTTGAAATCTTCTTTTTTATTGAAAAAATAAAATAAAATAAGAGATACTTTACATGTCGAAGATGAAAACTTGCACAGAGAAACACAAACTGACATTTTAGGTGTTTGTTCATGTAAGTAATCAAAAAATCCAAAAGAAGTGAAATTCAAAATCAAATTCAACATATATCTAGAACCTATTTTACTGTAGATCTATGAAATATATACTGTACAGTGGTACAATCAATAAATACATTTACAAGATAATAATAACAAATGAAAGTATATATATATTCTTGTTCAAACTGCAGTGTGGTTGCGCTTAAATCATAATTTTTCCATTTCACTCTGCAGCTGCCCAGATGTATGATTTACAACATCAGAGTCTCACGTCACATTTATTTTATTGAGTTATCAATTTCTCAGCATAAAGACCTTTTGCAAACTTCTGTTACAACTCCCGGCCCACATTGAGATGACATTTAAAGAGCCGGCCGTTAACAATATATCTGGTTGCATTCAGAACGGACCGTTTTATTGCTGAGCGCATATCAGATATTGGCGTTTGTTGGCACGTCGATGCGAACAGGACACAACAATACCTCTTCAACAGCAAGTGGGTCGCACGGAATGTCCTGTGGCCGCTCCCATTTGGCGCCGCAAAGAAAGACCCACAATTCCTCACTTCATAAAAATATTCAGACATACTCACACTGCCCAGTAATCAATACTACCGGCACAGCTGTCACACTATAAAACAGTACTTTATCTGGAGACAGACTCTTTCTTTCTGTCTCCTCTTCTCTTGGAAGACACCATTGTTGCTTCACCTACATGTAGGTAAGTGTGTGACACTTACAGGCTGAATATTAATGTAATGCTTTTAGGATGTCAGCTTTATTTTATGCTTCACTAACAATGCTTAAACAGTGTAAACCTCTTATTTTAGAGCAGTGTTGCAAGACAGTATAACTGCACTAGAGTTACGTGTGTAATCATGGCATTTAATAAATTTTAAATGAAATTATTTAAATATTTAATGATAATTCATCTCAATTCAGTGTATGCTTAAACTTTTTTTTTCTTCACCATAAGTTCAGCAGTGAAATACTGTACTGAAAAGCTGTGGTGCAACCTGATACATTTCAGACGAGACCTTGAAGAAGGCCAGAACCACATCTATCAGTGACTAAATCTGTCATTGCATTCTCAGGGAAGACTCTCAAGGATGAAGCAAGTCTTCAAAAGCATCTCTCCCTTTTGATGTAAACTTCTGTGACTCGTAGGGTGCCTCTTCAGCCCTGCCGTCTTTTAATTGATTATGTGAGGCAGAGGGCAACGTATTGTAAATGAGGTGCAAGACAAAGACTGCAACGCTCAGTAGCTTTGCCCTCTGTTATTTTCCGCAACAGTGGCGGTTTAACAGTAAAGAAAATCTCAATGTGCCGTTTGTGGACGAGGTCATGGGAACATTTAGTGCCAAGAAGGTTTTCTTTTCTTTTCTTTTTTTTTTTACATGAATGACAAAATTCACTTTTGCAAATGGAAAAGAAGCTGTCTCCTTTTCCCTCTATAGTAAAGGGAAAGTTGTTGCTAATAGGCTGCATCAGTGGAAATAAAATAATTGTTTAGCCTCCATCTGCAGCTCAGGGTATCGTGACATTTGACAGTCTTTTAAGGGGCAGAATGAGGCATGTTTGGGAGTGGAAAAAATTCAATTTTGCTGTATTGATTCCCAGCTGTCTGTCATTATTCCCAGGTTGATTGACAGGTGAAAATTGGTTACGTTAAGTATTTCATATGTTATAGGGGCTGACATTTGTTTGTCTGCTCCCTAAGTCAATATTGTTGGAGAGATCTGTAGCTTTATGAGATAGCATTATACACTGACTGTGGCTTTTGTGTGATGTTCCAATGTTTTTCCTGACATAATTTAAGATATATTAAAAACCAGCCGAATCTTGAGGTGTTTAATGCCAATATTATTGTCTTCCTCTAGGGGATCATGTATGTTCATAATCGCTGCCAGCCCTGTGCATGCACGCATATGTGCACTGAATGCTACACAACTGCACATACACTGAACCAAAAATACTGTACAGTACTGTGTAAAACTCTTGAGTATTCCCTCATGTCTTTTTATTTTGCATTCAAGGAGCCAGACTTTCTTATAATCTTTTAAAGAGGTCTTAATCATTTTTTAAGTTTCTTAAGGGTCTTTCAAAAATTTTCATGGAACTTTTTTATTCATTTTCAGTACAAAAACTGACCATTGTCAAAGTAATGCTTCTTTATTTGTAAGATGCTTAAAGCTACTCATTGCAAAATATAAAATGAAAGGTTATCCTGAACTATATAAAATGGTGTTGTTTAAAAGAGTTTACTCCAGTAGTTTTACAGGTACAGTATATTAATACAAAATTCTGAAATGAAAGTATGCATACCCCATGAAAATGAAGCACTCAGCTGAATCCCCTAAAAACCAAGTGGAAGCTTGAGTTACATGACTGACCTACATTAGGCTGGCCGTACTCTGTTTAGGTAAACAAATATGGGTGACAGGCATAGAAGAGGTTAGGCGGAAACATAAGTGGGAATCTGCTGCTAAAAGCAAAAGAAAAGAGAGATTGAGTAAGACAGCTGTCAAGAATGAATATCAAGAATCAAGCAGTGTGGTAGAACTCAATAAAGACAGAGCTTGACATTTAGACACACACACATCTTCTTTTTCTAACCTTTTTTTTTTATATCTGCATATTTTACTCAACAAATCTGAGCATAAATGCATACCAGAACATTAAAATTAATGGATCTCTGAATGCCAAATGACTCTTTCATGGATGTCTCCATTGTTGGTCTGTTTTCAGTAATCACAAATTTTGCTTACAATATTTTTATTTTTAAAGACACATTAACCATTAATGTGAGAAAAATATTGTGTGGATTTTGTTTCTTACTTTGTTTTTGTTTTTTGTTTTTTACTCGTCTTTATGAAATTGCAATGCATACCTTTAACTCTGACCCATGAATAATTCAGACATTTAAAAAATGATGCCAATGCAGTAGAGCACAAAAGACAAATATAGGAGTAAACTTCAAATTATTAGACATATGATATTATTAGATATGAGAAGTTCTTTTATATTCTTTATATTCTTTTATTCTTTATGTTCTTTTATTTTTTTTCCTGTCCCACAAAAGATTTAGAAACATATTACAAATGCAAACATAGTTTCCATTGAATCCAATTATTTGTGCTTGAATGACGGTGCAGGTATTTGTATTATGTTTTTTGCTAGTCTGACATTCTATCTCCGTTTACTTGGAGATTTTAAGACACACCTCACTTAACACACCAAGCAAGATCACAGCTTTCAGAGTTGCTCTGTATATATTGTACTTGCTACCTCTGGGTTATTCTTTGCTGGTCAAACCTAAAAGCAAATGTTTAGATTTAACTTACCCATCCCTTTTGTCACACTAACAGAAGCACACTTTATACAGACCTCCAGTCTTGGGTCAACATTAGCTCTTAGCCTAACTTAACAGTGGTGAGGTCAGTGAATCAATATCCAGGCCATCTCCTTAATTGTGTGTATGACATGATGTCATCTAAGTAAAATTTAAATTTCTTTATGCAAATGTAATATTTTCATTCCTTGTTTAAACATACTTTATACAGTCTCTGTATTATCGTTTTATAACAATTTGCCTTAAAATGACATACTCTGGTGGCAAATTTAGGAAATCTCTCTTTGTCCATTTTGTGCTCAGCTCCTGTACACTGCCTGAAGCTACACTTACTGAGCTTAGTATTAAATAAACTGGGGGGTTTTTCTGACTAACAACACCAGGAGTTTGAGAGGCTTCAGGACAACCTGTTTTTCATTATTTTCCTTTTACTTTAAAATTAGTGAGAACATGAAAACTGTCTGCATTTTTCCTGGGCTGCATTCACAATTATTTGTGTTGGTTTGTTTTTGACTTAAATCTTGAACTTAGAAGGAAAATAAAAATGTTCAATTGGCTCATGATACCATGAATTAGATATTGCATGTATTTATGGGTCAGTCTATTACAAGTTTAATATTAAATTGCAATATTGACAAAGAAAATGAGAAAAAATGCATCTCTTTTCAATTTGGATTTGTTTTGTTTTGGTAGTTTTTTATTATTATTTCTTCTTTTTTATTTTTTATGTTTTCTGTATCAAAAATATTCTGTTGTTCCAAACAGTATTAGTGTATTATTTTCTGGTCCAGTAAAATATAAACTAGTGTCTACAACTGTACTTTTCATTAAGTCTCAACATATTGTATTTTCTAATATTTCTGGCACACATCAAACTGTTGGTATTCATCACTCTACGTTTGTTATTTAACAGATTTGTACCCCATTTTTAAATACTCTTGTTACACAAGACATGAGTTAATCCAGTATTTCTATTAAAGCAGACATAACCACTACAGTGACTGTATGTGGTGGATGGACATCAGGTGTTTTCTGACTTGAAGCACATTAATTTTTAATGCATGCCTGTAAGACAGAGAATTCTGGTAGCTGGTTTGCTGTCACTGCTCTGAATTCTGGGAAACCTTAAGTGCGGCAAATGTAGTTCATATAATCCCTGGATTAGTATGGCAACCAGCTAATGGTGGGGAATGGACAATGCCCTTTTAATTTTTGTGCCCCTTAACCTGAGGCAAGGGTGGGTGGACTATTTGGAGGCGCAGGACTTAAACCTCCAGCTGCTAGACTTCATGCTGTGACTTGTCCTCTCACACACATCAGGTGTTAGCTTCCACCAGATGCAAAATTGGAAAACTATATGAATAGTGGATTTAAATTATATGTTGTTTATTCTGGTTTTTGTTCACTGTTAGAATAAATGGTTGATATCTGCATATGCAAGTTGGATAAGTTGGTGTAGCTAAATGTAACATTTTCCTTTGGTTCCTACACTAATATTTTGAAACATTAATTTTGACATTTAGCATTTACAGATTTATTGTTTAAAACACCAAGTTATCAGCTAATGTAAATACAAGCTAGCTATAGCTATAGCTATATAGGACATAGAAGGTTTTTTTTTTTTAACCAAAAAAAAACTTGGTTAAACTTTTTCAGAAAAAGTGGAACAACGTATGCTTTCTGTATACATCGGACTTAAGGCTAAAACTATGCAGCAGTTTGTGGAGTAATAACATCTTTGCCCGAGAGTATTATTGCTGAGTATTCTGTAATCCAAGCTGGACTGTCCTGTGATGTGCAAGCCAGACCGGCAGAATATGCTTGATCGAAAGAATGAGATCAAGATACAGGCGGCTGAAATGAGTTTTCTCCTCAGAGAACCTGGGCTCTCCCTTAGAGATGGGGTGAGAAGTTTGGTTATCCGGGAGGTACTCGATGTAGAGCCGCTGCTCCTTTACATCGAAAGGAGCCAGTTGAGGTGGTTTAGGCATCTGGTAATGCCCATTCTGGCCATGTCCAACTGGGACGAGACCCTGGGAAAGACTCAGGCTGACCTGGGAACGCTTTGGAATTGTCCCGGAAAAGCTGGAAGAGGTGGATGTGGAGAGAGATGTCTGGGCTTCCCTTCTCAAGCTGCTGCCCCTGCAACCCGACTCCGGAACAAGCATTAGATAATGGATGGATGGACGGGTCTCTAAACTGTGCAGGTGTAAAGTCTTACACTTTTTTTTTTTTTTGCTGGTGAAATAATTCTGTCATCAGAAGCCTCCAGAAAATGTCTCTTTGTCATTGAATCATATGATACCACAGACACTGTGATCATTTGCAAAGCTGCAGTGACACAAAACACACAACCTCGAGTGTGCAAATTTAATATATTGCAACAATTTTGTTGGACATATTTATCTACATTTTAGGACTAAAAAGAGGGTGTTTCCTGCTGCATGAGTTTGCAAGATGCTTTTAGAACAAACACATTTGATTTTTTCTGGCTGTGACCATAAAGAGAAAGATTTATGTGTAAATTCAGTAATACACACACACACAAATAGATAAAAGTTAAAAGGCAACGTACTTAAAAGACTAACTATGAATTGCGATTAAAAGCTGAATCAAAAAAAAGTGTCTTAAGCTGTGCTTGAAAAGCTTCAACAGAGTGAGCACATTTGATTCAGAATGGAATATTATTCCACAGCTTTGTGGCCACAGTCAAGCCACAATCTACCTTATTGGCCAATCTAGAACATAGAACATCTAAAATGAGTTGTTCATAAGATCTAAGACATTGTCCTGATACAATCAATGCACTGCACAAAAGAAATCCAAATTCGGTTTTATTTTTGATTGTAACTCTGATCTGACAAAGAATGCTGATGTGTTATATGTTCACGTTGAGGGTTTTCCAAATGGGATAAATTGCATATTTGGCAGCTACATTTTTATGAAATCATAAATCATAAACAGAAGAGCAAACATATCTATGTAAAAATCTCTTATGATAACTGAATAAAATCTCAGTTACAACTTAAATTTTGCAAAGCATTTACAACTAATTTTTAGGATTTTTTTTACACATTTTTTAAGATGATTTTGCTATTTCTGCATTATTAGTAGGGTTGTTAAGCCCTCCAAAGTGTCGGATTGTTTGCCATTTATTATGGCGTCTCATGGCTAGACTAAATGACTACTTTGAATTTATGCTCATTTTGCATTTGCAATCATTCATTTTCAAAAAATGTTATTTATAGCACTTTTTTAAAATAATGGTTTTACTGACGCCAATCACTTTTGAACAAACTAAGCTGTTTTTAATGAGAAACACATGTACAAAATTATCTTTCATTTACACAATCACTAATTCTTAGTCTTACTTAAAATTTTATTTTGACACAATTAGTTTGTTCTTTATTGTCACATAGATAATAAAAATATATATTCTTTATTAACTTAAAGTATAAATTTTCTGCTATGAAAAGTATTCTATATTTTTGCAGTGACACTAATTGTGCATCACGTAGCGAAGTGTTAGGGCAACTGCATGCAAATTGTGGTGAAACGCGGCTGTAATCTGGCACTTTACAGACCAGAAACTTAAATAAGCAGTCTCTCAACTTTTTTTCACTTGAGTCGTCAAAAGCGCCTGAAGGGTTTTCATCACCAATCACCACAGCAATTTTTCTGTATTCACACAAAAACCAACAGAAAAAAAAGAGAAAATGACAGTTGGATCATAGCTGTCCACAAACGATGCCTCAAGGCTTGAAGTGTGAGTTCGACTGAGCGTAAAATGTCAGACAGGGAGCTTCCAGGGAACGCTTGTTGGCAGGACAAAGTGGAAACCCAGCTTTAAGTGAGAGGAAAAGGGAGAGGACGTTTGGTTTGTTCTTTGCAGCATGTGGATGGCTGTGTGTTCCTCTCAAATGTCATCCAGCACAGGCTTGCAACACTCCAACCAGGAGCTGAAGCTGTAGCCTATATTTTAGGAGGATGATTATTTATGTACCTGCCATGAATTTTCACTCAAGTTCTCCATGTACCAAAACCTCCCACTACCCCCCCCCCCCCCCCCCC
>NC_051438.1:25315785-25322162 GCF_001649575.2 Kryptolebias marmoratus | reverse complement strand
AAAAAAAAAAACCAGATGGAACAAGGCAGAGAAACCGCAAAAAAGCAGCAGACTCCAGAGATTCTTCCTGTCTTGAGTTATGAATTCAGCATATGCTGTGTAAAATTATACTTGTGAGTCTAAAGGCTGAGGTTTGTTTGTGAGAAGCTCTGTGAGAATAAACACTGCAATCTGATTCTAAGACCTCAATCAATCTTATCGGGGTGGTAGGCTGGATTTGCATGAGAAAAACAATCAAATTTGTGGTTTTCAGAGATGATTGCTCATGGTATCCAGCACTCATTGCTTTTCACAGCTAATGCTAATGCATTATCCACAACTGCTAGACCAGCATCAAACGCTGGCTTCAAAATCCATTAATAGCATATTCTTATTGTAGAAAAAAAAAAAAGAAATCTCAAGCACCATAATGTTACTCCATCAGCTTATCCTGTTTCAGCAAAGCAACATGGTGTTCTAAAAATGCACCATCACTGACAGAGAGAGCCTAATCCAGTGATTGGTTTTACCTTATCACACAACTTAAGGAGTGTACACTTCTAAGCTGACAGATTGAACCTCTGTTCGATACAGGTTTGCAAAACTGAATCTGTTGAGCCTCAAAGATTTGATATGGGTATTTAAAGCTCTGCGTGGCATTAACCGCAGAGCACAACAAATAGCCTGCCTTTTAACAGGGCCGGGGAATCCCGGGGCCAGTTGGGATGCAAATTGAAATGATCCAAGAGTGGATTGAGAAGGTGAGGGTGGGCTTGGATGGGGCTGCGGTGGGTGGATGTGGGAGTGGTGAAGAAGAAGGGCTGTATGAACATGGGAATGATACGAGGAGGTATGAGGCTTGTGGTGAGGACTGGGCAAGGTCCTGAGGAGTTAGATGTGATTACCCTCAAGCTTTGATTTTATGATGTGAGTGACAACAGTTTGGTGACAAATAGCAGAGAAGAATGTCATCATTCCCACTCCTTTCCACCTCCCACCACTCACACAGAGCAGCCGTCAGTGGATCACTGCTCAGGTTCTCTCTGTTGTTTGTGCCAATTTGTGCTCCACAGTATGTTAGCAGTTCAAGTAAGAAAAGGCTAATTCGCTCCCTAATTTCCTAGTTACACATTCACCATATGATAATGCATGCTTTTATCTTGAACTGCATAATATCCACATCAGCACCAATAACTATTGAGCTGTGCAATTTGCCTTTATCAAAAGGAGGACCAAAATATAAACATGCATGCCAGGCAGACGTGTAGATGTCAACAATAAAAACAAGAGCCAAAACCTTGAGATAACAGCACCAACAAAACAGCAACAAAACTCTGAAAAGGAGCCTAATGAAACCCAGGTACCATTTATATTCCAGTAGAGAAACAGGAGAGAAAATTTAAACTTTGGACGAAATGTAACATGGGAGCAGATAACAAGACTAACACAAACAAATCAAGACAAAAGACAACATGGCAGCTCTGGATGTTTTTGACACAACATTACATATTGTTTTAGAAAATTTACAAATCCCAAAATTTAAGGATATTATTTCAAAAAGTTACCCAGAGATCTAACTAAAGGCATGCTGGAAAATGTTGGCAGTGTTTAAAAGAAAACAAACCCTGATGATCAAAATCATGATAAGTCTTGAATTTTGTTCAATAGATCTGCAGACCAAAATATCTGACACCAGCAGAACAAATTAGATTATTTTGATTCAAAATTGTCATCATGCTGGAATCCATGGTGCAGCATTACCCCTGCCAAAACTCACTGACTGTCTCGTAATGTCACGTTTCAGGACACCATTATGCTATTTGATGCTATCATACGATAAATATGTCATATTTTTTCTCTTCATATGTAGTTATTACTGTTTACAAAAAAAAACCCAAAACACTCCTACAAAGACTCATTAATTTTCTACCAGCAGAATCCAACTAATGATAAGAGTGTAACTTGCATACTTTTCATCATTGTAATTAAAATGGGATAAATGAACACAGTGGACATGAAAAGAAGAAGACTTCTACTTCTTGACCTTGTTAATCAAGGCTGGAATGATCAGTCTAACTGGGATTTAATTGCCTTCTGCTGTATTTTTCCAGCAGTAATTTGGTTTGCGTTGGCCACGCTGTGCCACTGAAGTGAGCCAAGCACTGTTGGCCCATTAAAGGCACTAAGGCAATCTTTTCTTTCTTTCTTTAGTTGGTAAAATGGTAGATAGGAAGGGGATTGATAAATGTATGGTGAAGAGGTGATGGCAACACACAATGGGTGACTCATGATTGGGAGTCCACATGGAAGTCAATGTGAGACTATAAAGAAAGCAGCTTCCCTCTCTAGGGTGTGGTGAGGTTTAAGGGCTTTCGCATACAACTTTAAAGAGCCCAAGTTTTAAATCCTAGGATATACTGTTAAATCACATGGGAGGCTTATTGTTTTCAAGGCTTCACATATAAGCACTGTTAACCCTCCAAATGCCATTGAAACCAACTCGATGGATGCTCATTATAGAGTCTGAGCAGTCATCAGCAGGGCAGGTGTGAGTGAAATGCATCCGTGATCAAGCAAACGGTTTATGTGCTACTATGTTTCCAGTTATTATCCAATATCACATTACATATTCTTTAATAAGTATTTGTCACCCTCCCAGGTCCTCCTCTTCCATCTGCATGTCCATATAGGATTGGGCATATGTTTATAGAACTCTTGGATCACAAACTGCTCTTTGCTGCTTCTGCAAACCCATCCGGCAGGCTGAGATTAATGCTGTTTCATTTATCTGTCATCAGCTGTGACTGAGGTTGTGTGCAAGGCAGTGATTATTCCTCAAGCTGAGAATACGATGACAAGAAACTAATTTCTAAATAGTGTGCAGTTGTAAAGACTGACAAGCTTCTCAAAGAAAGATTCTTTAGTGTTTTCAGCCAAATGCTTTAAAAAAATGAAGAAAAAAAGAAAAGAGGAACAAACATATATTTTGAGTTTGATTGGGAAATCAGTTTTGTTTTCATTTGGGGGAAAAAGCTAAACTTTTTGATAAGTTGGTATTTTGCAGATGTTACAAATTTTCCAAAATTCATTTGTTATTTATTGTTTCTGTTTTATTCTATAATAAACTTTTCTTTTTTTTTGAGCAAAAAAAGTTACACTTATTCAAATCTCTGAACATCAGCACAACTACAAGACTACAAGCAAAATCATACAAAGTGATAAGTTAAGGTTACTTTTCTTGTTTTGGAAAATAAAAACAAATCATTGCAACTGTCAAATCCTTATTTTCCGTCTTGTTTTCATTTCATCACCCAGAGCTCATCCTCCCTCCTGTGGTACACCGTTCAGTGTCAAGAAGTAAGATATGATTGTATCTTCAGATATTGATCCCAGCCCCAGTGTGCTTCATTGCCTCGTATTGATTCCTTACGCTGGCGCAGGAGGCCTGAAATTGGTCTTTGCAGTGAATTTCAGCTGTGCAGTGTTTTTATTTGTCATGAAAACATTCATGCAATGCTCACCCGTGTCCATGTCCCCCGTCTGTCTGGTCACTTGGCTGAACTTTCAGATTTGTATCATTACATTTGCATGTCTTAAGCCTACGGATTTTTTAAAAATAACAATTTAACCATATCTAATTATTTTGCTTTGCAAAGATTAAAAAGGTGCAGCTTCATGATTATTGGATTGGCAGAACTGGCATATTGCTCCAACCAACATGAGTTGTTAAATTCAACATTAAAGAAGTACGTATTTATTTAGCTCAGTTTCCTTTTTTGTAAAATGAGATAGTAAAAAAAAAGTTACAATATTAATCTATAAAGGGCTTAGTTTAAATTATTTCTTAGTATTTGAATGCACAAATAGTCAATGAAATATAATTTAACTGAAACCGAAAGCCTAAACAGAATGTCTGCCTTTGTAGAATATTTCTACTCCTTTTGAGCTTTTTTTTCCCGATGAAGTAAATGCAATCTGCTCTGCCCACTAGAGGCATGGTATACATCTCAGTATATTTAATTTCACTGGAAAATATGAGTCAGTTGTAAAATCTGTCCATCTGAAAGCCCAACGACAGGAGCTTCATTCAGTCGCTCCTGCTGCAGCTTGCTGCTCTTCTTTGGTGACTTTCATTCATTTTGAAATAAGATTCTGTGTTTTTGACGTAATCTTGCAGGTCTGAACTGGGTCTGGCTGTAACTCTAACACTGCAGCCCACCGAGCTGCAGTTTACCTTGAGCTTATTTAAACAATAAAAAAACATCAGTGGACAGATAGACAATTTACAATAGTTAGAAAGTGTTTTTTTTTTTTTCACATAAATATTCATTATGTATTCTGCAGTTTTTTAATACAGAGAAAATTGTTTTTTTATGTGAATTATGATTTTTATTTATTAAAAGTGTTAGACTTTTTCATCACTTGTTTATTGTTGTATAAAGTGGATTTAATTATTAATTAAGAAACAATAATAAATATGAACAATAATGCGGAATGATAAATGCCTGTGATTTAGTCTGGTTAAGGATGCTCACTAAGTTGTGGTGAAAACAGAGTTTTACCACTTTCCACACCCATAATCCTTTCATACAGTAGCTGTGATGTAAATTTTGGTTTTTCACCACAGCTTATAATACCCATTATTCCCAGGAATACAAACTAAACAACATGACTCAGCTCAGCCTAATGAACTCACTAATTTAATATACCACTGTGCTTTGGTGGCAATAGATTCAAAATCTAATCTGGGCCAAAACTGATTAGGCCTATTAAGTGGTAATGGAGCGCGGGGCACTTAGCATGCTTGGAGGTTAAGCACCTCTATCTGAGGCGTGGCTGCTCTTTTGTTGTCCTGCTGTTAAGCTGATTGCACGGCTGCAACCGGCTGCCTGCCTGTGTGGTCTTCGTTTTTGGTCAAATTCTCAAAAATCTGCTCAGACATTTTCCTCTTACAGGTTTAAAAATAAATAAATTCCAAGAGTATATGCACAAATTTATAAAATTAAAGAAATATCTCTTGTTTAGTTGAATTATTTAAATTGTTTGTAATCCAAATTTTTTTGATACTAATGTTAAACAAATCATATCAAAGTAAAAGTGTAACAAATGTCAAAAGGCACTTTTTTATTATTATTTAGAACACATTTAGAAATATGATTTTTGATTAAAACAATCATTTTAACTACAACATAATCAAACACCAGACAGAAAACTGTTTGGGCTACAATAAAATATCCCCTACAGCCTATTGTGTAGTGCATAAATAGTAGGATAATCCCTCAGCATCTTTTGATGTGTGAGTGATCTGCAGACCAGCACAACCAGAAGGCATTCCTTACCCCGAGAACTGGCAGTGGAGCTTCACTCTCTGCCAGCTGAATCTTCACTGCCACGGCACGTTTTCCTCTCGCTCACAGAAGGCCTTGACACTTTTCTGGCATGCGTGGGCGATGGATCACGGGGCATAAAAAAAGACAACGTCCTGCAGGGTTGAAAATTTATGGCTGAACGGGCCCCATATGTTAAAGAGGAGAGATGGGGCGACTCTTACAGCAGCAATCAAATACATCTCAATTAGAGCGCTTTTTTTCCCACACTACCTGCTTTAATAGGATGGCTTTAGGACAGGCATTTAATATTCTGATACAAAAACATAACTTCATGGTAGGAATGACTTGAGCTAGCTAATGAACTCAATTTCTAAAAAAAAAGCCACACTCGTTGAAACATGCACACTAAAAATGAGTTAAACATAAAATACTGCATATTTCATTGGACTAAAAAAAACAGTTTTTAAATTGCAATTAAATATAATAACCAAAAATCTTAACTTTTTAATACTATAAAAAAATGTCTAAAAAATCTTCAATAAATTCATCCTAAAACTAAAGAACTTCAGTATGTACAGAATTTTCATGAAACAGATAATAAATTCAGTAATATTGATATTATTACATTTTATTTTGCCCTGGATGCAATAGGCTCAAGTCGACTTTAATGAAAATAATGCTTTTTATTTGTCTTTTGCAGGAATTTGTCCATATAGGTCGACAGTCTAAATGTGCAGGAAAACTGATGGTAAAATTGGGAGCATCTAAAGCAGGCATCAGATGCCATCTACTGGCAGACTGAGCTGTTTCATTTCTGCACAAGCTGCTCAATACCACAGACTATCAATGGAATGAAGGAAAAAAAAAACCTCCCAATTAATGTGAAACAATATATATATATATATATTATTCCTTATAATATGGCATGCCGTTCAGGAAATTATTGTATATGTATTCTTATATTTGAAAGTTTGAATATATGGAATGAAACCTGAATATATGGAATAAAACCTGAATATATGGAATGAAACCTGAATATATGGAATAAAACCTGAATATATGGAATGA
>NC_051438.1:25237569-25314752 GCF_001649575.2 Kryptolebias marmoratus | reverse complement strand
TATATATATATATATATATATATATATATATATATATATATATATGTGTGTGTGTGTGTGTGTGTGTGTATGCATTTGTGAACATTGTAAAAAATTGTTTATTCTAAAATTGAAGGATTCTTATTTAGTTATTTATAAACAACCGAACAGTTTAAATATTATTACTCAGGTCTGAATCAGCTTCCATCTCCGGCCTTTCAGCACAGACTCATAAGATTTTGAGGCTGACAGCACAGACACGGAGCAGCTGCGCACCATCCTGTCTGTAACTCCGTCATGTGACCCCGTGGCCCATCTATCCAGATGGACACTTTTCTGTCTGCCTGTCTGTTTGCCTCTCTTCCTGTCTCCTTCCCTCAGCTCCACCCAGCTGAGCCGGTCGTCGTTCCTCTGACAGCTAACTGAGCCTCACTGCTAATCAGCACCATAATGCCCCGTCGGGCCCGGCTGTGGCGCAATAAATCATGCAAGCAAAGGGTTTGAGACAGATTTTTTTTTTAAAATATATATATAATAATTTAACTGAAAACTGAATAGAAACTATAATCTTTAAAATGTAACTAATACCTTTATGCTGGAGCAATAATACAAATACATCAATTTTATGTATTAGCAAAAACCAAACATTGCTGTCATTAATTGAAGAAATTAACTATTATATTTAACTGACCCAGATTAAACTTTTAAGACTGAGCCACTGACAGTCTCAAAATGATGTTTCAAGTCAGATATAAGTTGAATATTCCAATCAAGTTTCAAGTAATAAGTAAAATATTTGATATGGTGATATTGGTATAATATTAGATAAGAAGCAACTCTTATTTGCGGGTACAGAGAACCATTTATTGGATATGTTTACAGATGCCATTCTCCACGATCCTGTTCTGTAAGACGACTCTGCCTCTTCCAAACAGGAGAGATGGCCGTCCTCAGGTGGGTGTCTGCACATGACCACGCCTCCGACATGGAGGATCTCCTTCGCGTTGTGTTTTTATCGTTTCTGGACTTAAGTGTAGGCCACTTAACTATCTAAGCTTTCGTAGTGATCATCCCATTTATCTGGGATTATTGCAGTGAATTTACTGTTTGGTCTTCTTCCAGGCCTAAAATGTCAAGTCCAAAGTCATGTATGCAGTAGCTTTATTCGGTAAGACCTTCGCAGATCCATCCAAAGCTGGTAGCAGTTGATCTTTGGATAGAGCATGAAATAAATAAATCCTCTTTAGCAGATCAATATTCATCCTATTTAATGCTGGATGTGAAACTGCTGGATTTGAGGTGGTAATGCTGATGTACAGCTAATCGTTGGAAAATAAGCAGCGGGGCTTTGTGATTCTCCAGCAGATAGTTTAAACAGAAAGACGGATGAGTAAATGCCGATTGTCTTAGGCAGTGAAAAACCTGATAGTGGATGCTTCTTATTTATTCCTTATAATTAATACTGAGAACTTCTGTTCTGGAGTGGGAATGCAATAAAGTGTGGAAGGATTCAGACTGACGCGTGTGTTTTTCAAGCAAGAAAATGAGCTGGGAGCACATTTCCTGCTGCAGTTTCACACTGATGACATACAACACTAATGATATTAGTTGACACTGCTTATATACACAGAAAGACAGGAAGTGAATTGATATAATGGAGGGATGTGAGGTCTCATTATTATTCTTACTCCCTGTGTATTTCACTGTATAAAAAACAAGGAAGAGGACATGACCTCTGACTGGATTGGATTTTGGAATGAAGGAGGTACCAATTCTTCCTCTGTGTGTAAATCCACTCTAGAAAGAGCACTTAAGTACCTGTGACATACTGTGACAGTAACTCCTGATGAATAGCAACTCCTAAATTTAAGCTTTGCACACTCTGAGGCCGGTTCCCATAGCATGAAATACATAAAATCATTGAGGACTTTACTGATATTATTTATGGCTGAACTTCCAGCTCTCTGTTGTGATGTGCCCCGCCCGCACAGACTTAAAACCTCTCTGGCTGATGATTTACTTCACTTGTAGCTCCTATGAATTCAGGTCCGATGTCTGAATACCTGCATTCAAACGGTAGCTGGATTGCAGCTCCTTTTGATGCATTGTCAAAAGGAAAAGAGCTGGCTTTGACAGCTTCTGCATGCTTTCTTTGATTTTTATCATCAATAAATAAATAATCATGAATCTATCCAGTAGTTGTGTGTCTGAACTTGGGTGCTTTTTGTAATAAATAAAACTTTATCTTTATTTTTTCCAAAGTAATTTTTCGCAGCAGACAGTTTGGATCATTTTCTATCAACAAAAACATCAGATTTGTATTAATCAACTGGCTAATTAAAGAAGCTGTAAATAAACACTTCTTTTTTGCCTTTTTCACATGCTGCATGTCTTTTTTTGACAAAGACGATCATAATTTCATTTTCATGAGCTGTAAATGTGCTGTTTACTGTATAAAATTATACTGTTATAAGCAATCTTATGGTACAATAAAAATACTGGATTCATGTGTTTGTCTGTTCCAAAGTGATGATCAATTGGGTATTTTTTATGTTTGTGTGTTTGTTTTTGTTTTGTTGGTCCACAGGATGGCCACGGTTGTGCAACAAGTAAATCTAGAAATTTAGATCCAAAATGCCTGTTCTTGTGGCTGTATTTTTTAATTCAGGCAATCATTTAGGGAAACAAAGAGTTATTGGTCAATAATACCTAAACTTTTGATCAATCTGTGGACAATATTTATGTTAGCCTTTTTGAAACAATGTCTATGAAAAGAGTGCTATGGTTAATGTTTTAATATTTATTTTTTGCTCCTGTGTGTGTGTGTGTGTCATAAGATTTGACTAGGACAGTAAATTCACATTAGGTCAGAGAAATTGTGCTGAAAACTAAAGATCCCAGAGCAAAAGGGGGGAAGCTGAGAGGGAGACGGGCTCAGTGCTACAAAGCTGCCGGGCCGGGATGTTTACCAAGGATTTTTGGCTCACCAAGCTGAGAGGCTATGAGAGAAAAGAAGAAAGGAAAGACGAAAGAGGATGAAGACGAAAAAAAAAAAAAAAAGAAAAGATATTTGGCATTTCTGACTTTTTCTCAACAAACACCCGAGGGTCTAAGAGTCTCATTTAAATAAACAAAACCAAGGGGGCTGGATCAATTTGTGGACAATAAGCTTTGCCTCGGGGCCCCGTGCTCTGACAAGCTTTGAAAGTGGCGCCGGACTGTGTCTCACTGAGTCAGAGGTAGAAATCCCATCCTTCAACAGGCTGTTGTGAAGAAATGTTCACAGGCTTCACTGGTGGCCTCGCCCGTCTCTGCAAACTTTGAAGTATGTGGAAGCAGACGCAGGCTGCAAATAGGCAAATCTCCATGTACAAAATGGCCGCTTGCCACAAAGTGTGTAGGAGTGGGGGGGAAAGCAGCTCTTGGCTGCGGGGAGTGGAACTTGGATTTAAAATTACTGCTTGGAGCAGATTTAGGATTTAGGAAAGTGACTGGAGCACCTGCAGGGTTCATCAGTGAGGTTTTTGTCCTCTCCACAGGTCCTGATCTCTTCTCAGAGGTAAATGAGAAGGTCTCATTAGGTTTGTAACTTTCAATATGGCCTCAGCTTTCATAACAAAGTTTTGTTTGTAGTTACCAGTTATAACCAGCAGATGGCGACAACAACACAACTAAACACTTCAAACCAGCAGGAGTAGCTTTACAATCTTCAGAAAAGAAAAAAAAAAAACCTTAAAGGAATTCATTATTTTTACAGTTATTTGGAAGTTAGGACTTAAAACATAATGTTTGCCTTATAAAACAGAAATCAGGGTGTGGAATGCATATGATTTGCCTTTACACTGAGATTTAAGCCTCAAAATAAACACAATCACTTGTTTAACTTGCATTGAGTGTAGAGGTAAAATCAGAACCATTATTTATTTTTGTATGTTTGAAGTTACAGTACATAATTAGAAAAACAAAACTCTGTCATCAGAATTGTTAGATTTTAGAGAATTTGTCAGAACCTTTACAAAATTTACCAAAACAAAAAGATATAACTAAAGATTTTTATTTTTTTATTTTTTAAGAAACAGTCATTTTGAACAGACCAGTGATGATCTCAACTGCATTAAGCTGCCATGTGGTTGATGGAACCACTTAAGACCAAACTGCGTTCACAAAATAAACTCTTTTGTTCTTTTTTATTCCATATTAAACAAAGAGGGGAAAAAATACTTAAATCACTACAAAAATATCACAAAGATTTCAATAGAATAAGTCTCTTTGTTCCTGTCAGTATCTGTTTTCTTTGTTTATCTCTATGGAAAACCTGTTCTGCTTTTTTTTTATGTTCCTAAAACATTCTTTGATTCCTTGCAAATCCAAATACTACACCCACGTTCAGCTGACATCTACTAAATAACCTTCAGCTGGAGCTGGACATCCTTCTCATGTCTCCATGAACACTGCTGAGTAGAATGTGTGAACAATATTTTATTTAACCTTTATTTAGGAAGTTCTTTGAGATTAACATTATTTTTAAAGGGAGATCTAATCAAGACAGTACCCCATTTTAAAGTATCGTAAATATATTCATGTATAATTAGGAAAGAAGGGCTGTGTTATATGTACTGTCAAAACAGAATTATTCAGTTTTTAAGCTTCTTAGCCACTGATAAATTTAACTTAACACCACTCCCCCCAAAAAAGGAACCTTGTGATTCTCTGTAAATTAGCCAGACAACTAAAAGAAAGATGTTTTATGATCATTATTTTTCTTCCCGTAGCTTCAGGCATACACATAGAGCATATTAGTTTTGAATATCTGAGTATCACCTGGTCAGCATAAAAGACTGCTGAATATAAAATATTGGTCATTTTATTAGTCTTTATCAGCATTAGTTAGCCCCCCTCCTCAAGTGTCCTCAAAGTCAATTCTTTAGCTGCTTAAATCTACAAATGGTGTGTTAATACGCAGTTTTTTTGTTCTAAACTGAAATGTGTTTCTGAAAGCAGAAGTCGGGGCTGTGTCTGTGTTGCTTTCTTATTATTTTGGCAAATGTTGCCTGCAGTTCCAGTCTTTACACTTGGTGTAGCTGTGGTGGCTCAGAAATGTAGGATGGGTTGTCACAACAAGTTAAGCCTTTTAAATGATGGTCTTTCCACCTGATGAAGCACCTTCTGGGCATGTCTGCATCATGTGAAGGCGTGTATGAAAAATGGTGAATGAGAAACACTGTAAAACCTTCCAGATCTTAAAACTATGTATAAAAGTCCTCACTGGGCTGTGACTGTTGGGAAACTAGTTGTTGACTCAAAATTGTGAGAAAAAAGGTACATTTTCCATTGTTGTGTTACTGAATTCTGAGTGTTACCAAATCTTGTCAAAATGGAGACATCAGCACTGCATCTGTCCACATAAAGGTAAGACACCTGAATTAACTTTGTCTGGTCACAATGAACAAAGACCAGGCAGAGAAGAGTTTATCACCTCTCGTGCTCAGTGTTTGTCGTCACACATACAGGCTAAAAATGTTTCTTCTTAGTTATTGAATGAAGTAATCAGTTTCCGTTGGTCTGTTTTGCCTTCAGCTGGAATTTGCTGAGAAACAAAAACATCAGACTCAGTGCGGATGGTAAACAGATGGTGTTTATTTCCTACATTTCGGTAATCACTCACAAATTGATTATGATGAGAACAACAAATTAAAGATCTGGCAAATTTATACATTACTATTTCTCTGCTATTAACTTTTTATGACAAATTATCAACCCAAACTGTATTTAAGGTTGCAGTTCTATTAGTTTTTAACCCGCTGTTATCAATATACTGCAGAGAAAAGGTCTCAGTGTCAGTAAGTTTTTCCTGTTTTGTTTTAATCAACCAGTCCATAGCATTTTAGACAACCTAAAATGTCCCCATTCAAGTAATAATTTACAGTTTTGAGTTTAAGCACATGGTGTTTTGCAGTTCTTTCATACTTGTGAACTGAATATCATTCAGTTAATTCTCTGATCTCTTTCATAAACAAGCACGCAAAGACATAAACGCCATTTATTGTCCCACTTGCTGCATTTTCAGTGGTTTTCATGTTTCATATCAACACTTTCACATGGGAGGTATCGCTCACTCTTCAGATTGTATAAATGAAGGACTTGAGAGTCTTAATTTCTTTGATCCCATGGCTTTTTGAAATTGCCGGCTTAAACATTGTTCTGCTGTTCTCTCTCTTCCCACAGGAGACTTTCCATCCCATCCCAGACACTGAACGAGCTAGAGTAAGCCTCACTAAGTCACTCTTAGCTCATCCGCCACAGCTTGTGTGAGCCAATTCATGCTGAATAAGACCATGTTAATCTGGGGTTTACAACGAGACTAAGTTACTTCATTTCTATCCTCTGTTAACCTGAAATGGCTGCGATGGCCAACTGGACTTATAGCTGATGGGTTTTTCTTGTTACTGTTCTCGAAACAAGCCACTTGCATGTACATGATTTGTCCAAAGATGGGCTTCATTTCTCACATCATGGCTAATTTCTTGCTGTCATATAAATAGAAATATATGTTGGATGTTGAATTTCATTTTTTTGATTTTATATAAAAACAATATATACTGGAAATATTTTTGAGTTTACGGTTTTGCAAACTTTGATCATGAATTTTCTTGCAAGAAGTTATTTTAATTTAAAAATAAGAATAATTTGAGAGAAAAAAAAACATCTGCATATAATTCCAATGTGTAAAATTAAACTTCAAACTGTTGGTGGTGCAGCATTTGTCATGAAAGGTCAAGACTCATAGAAACTACAGAAACACAGAGTAACTCTTTAAATTTAAATTCATGCAATCAAGATCTTGTTTTGAAAGGACATCAACTGTGTTTTATACTTTAAAAAAAACCTTATCGAGAGGTTTGAATTTGATGAAAACCTGTCTTCACCTTTTGTCAGATTTGAGTCTTGTGTTGTTTGCAGCATTGGGAGACAGGAGTTATCAACAACTGTCCACACAGCGTGATGCACAACAAGACTTATCACTTAGAGATAAAATATGAGAAGAAGAGAAGGTGGTTTGGTATTTGCTCTTTGAAAAGAAACTATCAAATGAATCAAACTGGGTATATTTTATTCATCCTAAAGCTAAAGTACCAACAGTGTAATTTGTTTTAACATTAAATCAAAAAATAATAATAATAAGTTGATTGGCATAAAGAAAGAAATAAGAAATTAGCAATTGTTCTGGGTATAAAGGATATATTTTCTTGACTGAATAAGTCACAACCACAAAAATGGTACAACAGCTTTTCAGGGTTTTTCTTTTTACAAAAAAATGTATGTATACCTATTGGATTTTGCCACTTTTTTCAAAAACTGAACACACGTTAACTAAGAACATCCAAGAAAAACATAAGCAAAAGTTCCAGATGTCATTCATGCAGCTCTTTTCATATTCACACAAAAACTAATCCAGACAAAGTGTCTAACATTACTCAAAGGAACAACCAAAAATGCCGTTATCAGGAGGCCTGCGTGGAGTAGAGTCCCAGAACACCCTGCCGGCTGCTTCCTATCTCTGCACTCCTCGGTTGGGGTGAGTGTTTGCTGGTGGGAGATGGGGAGGGAGATAAGAGGAGCTGCAGAGGAGTCTCTGTTGTGTTGCGCGGCAGTGGAGCCTCTCATGGCTGGACAATGTCAGGTGGGGTCAGTGGCAGGGCCAGCCTGTTGGCTCAACAGGAATGCAGTCTTCTTATCAGTTATATAGGAGCTTGAGAACCTCTGAAAGAAAAGCAAATGTCTCCGCAGGACGACAGAGATTTTTCTTCTGCTGCTTAGCTCTGGCTGGCAGATTTAAAGCTAGACTGGAGATACCAAGTACTCTGACTGTCATGAAGCAGGTGATTTAAGACAGGTCTTCTTTTCTCATCCCTCCGTCTCCCTATCGACTCATGCTTGATGAATTCAACTAAGAAATATTTGATAAAACGTTTATGTGCATCAACCAGTAAAAAACAAACAACAACTGCTCTAACAATTAAACCTGATCAGAAGTCTAAAAAACTGTAATAATGTTTGAAAACTGGACTTTAAAACAGTTTTGAAGTTCATTGATAAAGTTTTACTGCAGCAACTGGTCTATGCAGTAAACATGGTGAATATGATCAAATTTAAAACATTAATTTTGTGACACTGGTTTCTCAGACTGCATCACTTTTCTTTATTTTTGAATTAAATCAAGTTAATTATGCTTGTGTGTGAATTGTCATAAATTAAAATATTTAGTGAAAATCTATCTGTATACGTTGACGTTCTGTTTACCTGTTGCCCATAATTGTAATATGCAGCACAAACACTAAGTGAAACTCAAACCCCTAAAAGATCCAGAAGGCAAACTTTTGAGAAAAAAAAAAACAAACAAAATATATAGAAGTATTTCAAACAATTCAAGATGAGCTGGTAAGGACAAAGAGAAAGTTTTCTGTTTTCATAAAAAATTCTGCAGGATTTTCTTTCAGCTGGCTGTGAAGTTACTGAACTCAGACTGCCTTTCTCTCCTGGGCTATTTCTTATCCCATAATCCCTTGCTCTGTCTCCTCCTCTCCTCCTTGACAAGCCTGGCCAATCAAACACCTCAGAGGGTTGAGTGATAGAAAGTAGGATGAACCAATTACTGCGGCGATGACTGAAACCCTCCCAACAAACAGCCAAGTCACTAAGTCGCAGACTTGTTGCTCAGCGGGAAGCAAGAGCTGGTGGATTAACACTGCGACAAACAGGCACAAAGGCCAACATGGCAGGGGGCTGTGACCCCATAAGAAGGGCTAGCAAACCCCCCATGTGAACCTCATAAAAACCTACCATGACAACGTAACGGAGGGCCCGCATGCTGAAAGCTGACCAGCAACTTTGCGCTGTAAGGACTGGCACTGAGATGCAATTGGGTGGTCATGACCTCGTCTCCATGGCGCTGAGAGGCTGACAAACCAAAAGTAAATCCTCCAGCTCAAAGAGAGCAAACTTATATATAGACTCAGTCTGGTCTCAGCTTTAAAATCACCATCTCTCGAATAAAATAGGGCATGTGCGACTTCCAGGACAAACACATTTGTTATTTTGTGGCAACATTACCAGCTGCACCTCCACTGGATCAACCTGATGTGGAAAAACAAATATGAGGTCATTTCTTATAGATATGCAGTACATTCAGAAAATACAAAGCAACTTAGTTGGGTGAATCAGTTTCATATTATTTAAACTACACAATATTTGGAGGAACTGATTCTTCTATATGTTCAACTATATATTTGACAGATTTAAGATTATTTACATATTCAGTCTGTTAAACATAGAGGTAACAGATGGTTACTATCACAGAAAAATCGTCACTTCTCTGTAGTTAGAAGTAAGACACAACTTTACCTGCTGTAGCAAAAAAGTAAAGCTTACAAAAATGCACAAAAGTTTTAACATAATCATTTAAAATAACACAAAATGAGACTGACAGTATAATTCATAGGTTTCCTCTTTGCACTGTATAAGAATTATCATGTTAACGCAAAATGTACATGTGTATAGTGCATTTATTTCTTCTTTTAGGATCTTAATTTGTGTTGTTTGTTTAACAAATCTGGATCACAATGAATACACCAGCAACGTGACCAAAAACTACTAAAACTCTACTTTTTATTTGACTGATTTATAGATTTATAAATGACTAGGTGAGTAAAGCTGTAATTTCCAAACTTTTATTTGGGATTTCTTCAACAAGTTTAATTTTCTTTTTTTTTGCTTTGTCCTTTTTAAGTATAATTAGGCGGACATGTTAATTTTGCCTTCCTCTTATATCATTCTGGAACTTGGAAACAAAAAAAAATAAATATATCAATTTTGCTCACTATATAAACAGGAGAAATGACCAAATAAGGATGGTTATCCTGACCTATATCATTGGTGCAGTTTGAAAGAAATTGACTCCAGTAGTTTTCCACAAATATTAAATGAGATTCCGAAATGCAGGTCTACACTTAATGTAAATAAAGCGCTCTATTGAACTCGTCAAAACCACATTGAAGCTCGAGTCATGTGATTGACCTGCATCAGACTGGTGCAGGTAAACACATATGGGTGGTAAGTTTAATGTTTGACCTTTTTTCAGTCACTTTACTTATTTCCGTAGATAAACAAACACACAGAATCTGGTCACAAATTTTGTAATTTGTAATTTAAAGACAACCATTGGTGGGAGAATATTATTCTGCAGATTTTGTTGAAATATTTTATGATTTTATTGTTTTTTTTTATCAGGTCTTCATGACTTTAACTCTGCACCAAACCGTCCCTTCTGCATTTGCTTTAAGAGAGTTTTCATGAAAAGATTAAGCAACAATTTTCAATGTAGTTGCTTTTCCAGAAAACAGGGACACCACTTTTAGAGTTTAAACAATTCTTTTCATTATCTGTTTTTAGATCAGGTAAACAGGCACATCGCCAAAGAAAAACAAAATACTCTTACTAAAGAACCATTTTATTTGAACATTTAGGTGTTTTATAAAAACTGTCTAACCCAACTTGTACAGTGAATTTAATAAAAAAAATTACCCTAATAACACCAAAAAGAAATTACATTATATACATTCATAATTCTTTTTTATACAGTTTTCCAAAAAAATACAACTATATTTATTATGATATTCACGTGTTCACATATTCTTCTCACAAATCATTTCTATGTGACTCCATGTGTATACTCTGCACATTACATGCTGCATCGCTCTCAAGAGACAGACAGCAAATGACACCAGACAACATACCACTCTAAACAAATTGCCCTTTGGCTGACCTCAGGAGACAGAACATCTAAACAACCAGAGAGATGTGTATATTACACACAGAGACACACATTCTCCTTCAGCCTAATGACCAGAAACAGATAAATTTGAGTGTGACATGGTTATATACAAGCTTTTATGCATAAAATGATGAGAAAAGAATTAGTTGGGATATCTGTAAAATGACTGTATCCAACAGATGCTGCCTAAAAATGAGATGTTGTGTTACTGCCAAAAAAAAAAAGGTTCAAAGAAGGTTATAAATTTAGAGAGTTGCTTTCAGTGTATAATACTTTCCTTCAGAGAACTTTTAGTACTTTAAAACTAATGAACTGCCCTTTAATAAAGTAAATAACAAATCAGGAGTACTTTACACTACCAATTAGGATACAGAAAAACTAGTATAAAAAGTGGTTTTGATGACAGATGTAAACATTTGAAGCCTGAAAATATAGTTTTATATAGTTCCTATAGTTCTGAGGTGAGTTGGCTTTGTTCAACCACTGTGTTTTGCAGAGCCAAAACTCTGAGCGATGAGCTGCAGAAGCGCCAAGTCTCGTCTCAGCGGAGGCAAGCAGGGCCTCATCTGTGACTGAGTGGGTGCTAGAACGCCAAGCAGAGAAGTACTGGGTCGCACTAAAGGTTAACAAAATCGAGTCAGGGAATTTACGAGCGTCCGTGCTTCACAAGCGATGTCGCCAGCAGCAAGGGAGAGAGTGTAAAAGACAAGGGTGGATGAGAGGATTATGGAGCGTGTGTGTGAGTGTGTTTGTGAGCATGTGCATGTGTCTGTTTGCATTCGCCAGTGAGATTTTCGCCTACTTTGCAAGCAATACATTGTGACAGACTGATTAGGGATCTTTACTGTGAGTAAGTGTTCATTTCACACACTGTTGGGCTCAATGCCTCCTGTAAACTGTCTGGACCTCAGAAGTCATGCACATTGGCTTCAGATGAGCCTAGAGATTGCAATAAATGTCTATTAAGTTGTGTTTAAGGTGGCAAAATATTATTAACTATAGCTAAATTTCAATCTCAGAACAAGCAGATCACATCAGGACTGATAACAATCACAATTTCTAAAAGTCCATCCTAAACTAAAATATTGTTTTTTGTACCAAAACAGATATCCTGCTGTCGATGCAAAGACAGATTCAGTATGGTTGCCACAGCAAAGCAATATTAGCAAACACAATAAAGGCTATAGCTCAAACATTTGATTTAGTACTAGCTAAGACTGATCCTTGTGCTCTGTACTAAGTGCTCGATCAAGATCTGTTTTAAAACTTTGTCATTAGCTATTGCTATCAAGTCTGTTTTTTTGTAGCAAAATATCTCATGAAACGCTCAATGGATTATAATGAAATTTTCGAAAACTAATCATTGGGTATAAATGTATAACTGATTAACTTGTAGACTCCGCCCAATCCAAGAAGACTGCCACAGCCAACTGATCTTATAAAACACAAAAATAATGCTAACTGTCAATTTTACAGACATTAAGGTAAAAGCTTGTGTGGTAGCGGCTGAGCATTGTCTCTAACACATACTTTGAACAATACCCATTGTGCAACATATTTGCCTAAATTCTGCATTAACTGTTGGAGTTACCCCTGTTTGTTAGCAAAACTTTTTTAAAGCAATAAAAAAACAACTCAACTCTGTAAGAATGTGAAAGGCATCCGTCATTTTTTGCCACAAAAACACTGAATAAGTAAAATCCCACTGAGCCTTTTTGATATTAAAATTGCAGAATGACATGTTCAAATCAAATCAACTGAGAATTTTTCATTTTTCAGCTAATAAAATTATCTCAGTGTGAAAAGACTGAGACGCTATAATGTTAAAAATACACACATCTCCTTCACACACAGAGACACTCACACTGTACAGATAAGATGCCTTTCCTGTGTCTTGTGGCTGTCGATAAGTGGAATAGAGCCTCTTGATTTCAGGAGACAACCCAGCGATAGGACACTTCATCACAGTGGTTTGTGGAAGGTTCTCAGCTCTCTCCCCCACTGATAGCTCCAGTTTGTCTGGAAGAAGTTATGATAGTTTGATAGTTTGGCAGAATCATACATTTGTCTCCTAGAAGTAGTTGGAGCTTGTTCAGTGTATCAAGTTTTAGCAGCATGTGGCTTCAATTTGAACCCTCCCAAAACTGCTTTCATTTCACTTGATAAATGTCAAACTGCATATGCTATTATTCTATGTGTTATCAAAGAGACAACAGATGACATAATTTGTTGATTTCCAGCCAAATAAAATGGTATAGCGTGCTTCACATTCTGGTTTCCTCAATGGCCCCTTGCTGGCATCCTTTTTTGTTTGTGTGTGTCCACAAGCGAACATATTCATCATTTTTTTATATATATTTAATAACCCACAGCATGGAATTTCTTTTTCCTTATGTTCACAAAGCCACCACTGATCGTTCAACACAGTAGGCATCAGTCTGTCTGTCCATCTAACCTACTGTGATTTTGATGGCTGATCTAATTCAAGAAATACTTTGAGTTTCCAGAGAGTTGTGGGGGAGAGTCTATGGCTGATGGCTCCACCCTGAACTGGGCACCATCCATCTCTCCCCCCTACATGTCATCTACTGCCCTTCAGCTAAACGCCACTCCTGTCGAGATCCATTCATAGAGCATATTTGCTACATGACAACTCCGTCTGTGTATCATTTATTATGGCCAAGGCAGATACATTGTCATCAGCAGCCTCTCACACTGGCATAAATCTATGGTCAACAGTAAGTCTTGACTATAGGTCAAGTGATTTATACACACAGGCATGAACAAACTTACTCTTGCTCCTTCTCCCTTACAGATATATACATAGAGATATGCTCAAAACACACATCTACCATGCAATTACCCAGGGCAAACTCTGGAAACCTGTTACTGTACTCACAAGGGCTGTAATGGGAGTCTTGTTTAAAGAACAGAGGAATCTGGACAAAGTCTGGCGGGGGTCACTTTCTGAGGAAACGCAGAGCAGGAGGGAGTGAGTGCTTGGAGTTTTCCTCCTCCCTGTTCTTCTTCACGTAGGAGGAGAGGGAGGTGGTATACACAGATACCCTTGTTCTCACACACTGAGCGCATGCACATGTTCAGCATACAGGCAGAAAGCTGTTCACAGACGGTGGGAAGATGAAGTGTTAAGTGGGTTGACTGTACTTGACCGTAATCTCGGGAATAGAACTGAGGAGATGCAGTGTGTGTCTTGGATGCTTACATGCAATACATCTGTCTGACCCTTGAAAATACTGCTGTATTACAATATTCCAGAGGGGACATCTTACATGAGTCAGTTCTCGAGGTCACAATACCATTAAATGTACTTAGAACTACTCTGGCATGAGGGACATGATGAGTTTAGTCAATTAAAAGGTAAACTCCTGTATCATAAATTCATACAAATTTTTTAAATTACAATAACATTGACATGCTTATGTATTGAGGGTGAAATCTGAATTTGGAGCTTTCCTAAAATTGCTAACTATTGTCATTTCCATCATAGTAAAAAGACAAGTACCATGACAGGACTATTACATATCTGTCAAAGGCTCATCAGGGGAAAAAACTGATCTTATTGATACTAGGCATGTCTCATTTTTTGAAAAATACATCTGACAGCTGCTTGTCTTATCCATAGCCGTCACAGGCTCCCTGTTGTACATCATCAGACTTCAACAATATTGACTTCTGTTGAGGAGATTAGTTGTCAAGCTTTTATTTTGTTAAGGGATCAGGGTTCTTCATGTTCTTACCTAAATATAACTTTACTCCATTGCAGGTTTGAAATTGCTGGTGCAGGTGGTATTTCATTTGTATGAGCGCTCAAGACCCAGAATGCCTTGGCTTGACCACTGGGCTTTGGAGGGATTATCTGCTGAATTTGTGTTTTACAGCAGCTGTTAGTGGGAAGTCACCAGGGGTCTAAAAGTGGATGTGAATGCCCTCCACCAATTGCACCATATGGTCACTTTCATTTTTAACTTGTCTGAAACCTCACTATAACACCATTTATTTTAAAATATTGCTTGTCTGCTTGATTCAAGAAATTATATTTTGAATGTTTTGATAGTGAAGGAATGGAAAACAAGAATGTGACACCAGAGGAGTGCTATATGATAGAGGTAGTATCAAACTACACCTAAAATTAAATGTCCTTAGCCTTGTCTCTGAGGGCATCAAATTAATCTCATGCATGTCTACATTAATAAGGATCTCCTGCAAGACAAATATGCAGCACCTCTTTGGTCATTGGAGATGTTGATTTACAAGGCATGGGGAGCCACGATTGATGAACTGCTAATGCCCACATAGATACTTGGATTGCATTTGCCATTCACAAGAAGCCAGCAGACCAGTACTAAATGGGACTGGGCTGAAAATGTCATCTGGGTGCACAACCTTTTACGCCCTAGAGCCCTTCTCAGAACTGTAAACTCTATCTTGCACACCTCTGGCCACTTCCAATGATGGCTTATGGCAGAATCCGGCCAGTGACACCAGGCTCTCCACACTTCACTGTAAATCAAATTGCTATCCAAAGTAGCAGGGCTCATCCTTTCAGAGCTGGACAGCAACATGTGGGAAATCCCCAGCAATTTAATATATCGCTTTGGGTCCAACAAGATCATGGGGTCAGGAGCTGCACTTGGCATATTATTTGGATTTTTGTTACAAGGTATGTCTGCAAAGAGGATGTATATTCTCAGACTCCCAGCAGCAAAAACAAAACCTGTTGACAAAGTAGAAATAATTCAAAGCCACAAGAATGCATAAATGATTAATGGATTTAATGATAAATAACTCAAGTGTTGTGAAAATCCTGGCTCTGATGATGCTGCTTAGCACAAGATTTAATGTGTTTGGACACCTACACATTTATTTGAAAATGATAAGTGAAAGAAAACTAAAATTTGACTCCCTCATTAATGGTTGGCATGATTGTACAGTGGTTAAGACTGTTGGCAATGACAATAAAAATCTCTCCTGGTGGTCAACTTGTGGCCTTTTGTGTTAAGATTGAATGTCTCTGTTTCTCTGTTGGTTGTTCCTGAATCCTCTGTAGCTACCATTTAACTTGTCAAGATTGTAGCTTGTTTCTCACTACATGTTATATGGGATATATTCAAGTCTCAAACAACACTCTCAAATAAATCATTGCGGATTATATGAAAGATTTAGGAATTTTAATGTAATTTTAAATGCAGAGATACTTAAACAACATATCATGATAACACTTGATAAAACCAAACTTTGGTTTAGTTTTAATTTAAGTTTATGCCAATGTAAGGAGCGTCTTGTACACCTGACACATATGTACATTGTACATATCAGTAAGTTCTATTATTCAACTTCTTAACTACATAACACATCATTTCAATATTTGTGACAAACAAAGATCACAATCTATGCCAGAGGCTTGTTAATACTGCAGCTCTCTGTCATTTATGGGAGCTGAGATGAGATTTTCAGCCTACAGCAGTGATGTTTCTGCAGCAGCTGGCCTCTGCACTGTGCCTGGTTTGCCACATCAAAACAGCTCTCTCCTCTACCATCCTCACACACACACACACACACACACACACCCTCCCTCGAGAAAATGTTCTCAGAGTAATGAGACATAGCTGGGTCTGTGTTCAGCGTCACATCACTTAGTGTGACATGAATCTCCTTTGCTATGTGTGATCGATCTATTTATTATCCTGTTTATGTAAAGCCAAGCAAAGTCTCCTGACAAGAGATTTCATCAAACTGAAATATCAATGGCCATCACTCACTTTTTATTGCTTTTTTCTTGTCCTTTCTGGTCTTGTGGCATTTGCTTTGTGGTATATAGAGTACAGGATATAAGACCTGGAACAACACTGCAGCACATCTGCAGGTGGAAGTGCTTCCTCTGCCTTACATTTCCAATATTTGCCAAAAGCCAAGGGTAGAAGTGCTCGAAGAGCAGTTCCAGCACACAACTTAAACAAGGTAATGTAAAAGAGCGTTTTGTGTCATATTGCAATAACTGTGTGAGATATCAAGTATGACTGCCTAAAACCAAACAGATCTAGCCTTCCTCAGGCTGATGAAATTATAAGAAAAAAAAGCTTTATTGGTGGAGGTTTAATTCAACATTTTCTTATCATCATCTTTAACGAATGACCTTTGAAATCATGTTTTAAAGTCTTTAGGTTTTAGGTACACTTACAGGTATAAAATTATGCACTCCATTGTATTTATAGAAGACTTTATGATTAACCATTACATGTTATAGCTTGTTCCTTTTGTAAAGGAACAAGCTTACTTACCTTAAAGTGCCTAGATTGTAAAATGACTTTTGCTACACTCTTCATCAACAATTTCAATGACCATTAACCACCCACCTTCCACAATAAAATAATAAATATATCAAATAAAATAAGTGATAGTCCTTGACCTTGGCGTTTAGCCTGAACACTTTTGTGTGGTTAGCTTGGTTCTTTTTCTACCATCTGTACTATTCATCTGATCCACCCGGGGCTGTCATTCATCTTGTGTCCACATCCTGTGAGCTTGGCTACAGTCCTATAAACCTTATACTTTTAATACTATTGGCAACTATGGTCAAATTAACATAACCTTGTAGCCTTTTCCTTTACATGAATATCTAAAATCTTCACTGAGATCCTCAGACAGCTCATGTCTTTGCTTTTTCTGCTCCATGTTCAGTGTGGTGCACACAACAATACCAAACGATCCAGTGGATGTTTGTTTCCTCTAAAAAGATTGAATAGCTGATAAAAAATCTGCAGGCACCTGTGATACTAAATAGGTATCAAACAAGGTGCTTAAACACATGCTTTGAAACATGACTATGACGCAAGGTTTTATGATCTCTTTAGACAACCAACAAATCTGTTTATACTATTTAAAACAACAATTGTTCTTTTCAATATCTTTCTGTTATATGACATTCTAAAGGCAGACAGATCAAATAATTTGACAATTACTTTTCACTGAATCACTTTTCTTGAGAAATAAAGCATTGTTTCAATGAGCTGTAAGGGTAACAACAGACTTATTACATTATACAAGCATCTCAAATGCAAACTGAAACTGTTTACAACATACTGTATATGCAGGAATGTATAATTATGATTCTTTACTATTTACCTTAAATTTAATTCATAGAATTTGTTTTTTAACGAACACAGACCCATGGAGTATCTGGTCTTTTTACCTCACGTAATCTTCAGAGGTGTGCTGTAAAAACATTTATCTGAACCTTCTGCATGCAACAGTTGTGAGAGCTTTGGGTTTTTTTCTATTGTTACAAATGCCAGACCTTCCAAAGGAGGCTTCTTCAGGCAATCCCAGTTACAAGGTCTGGTGTTAACCTGCTAAAGGACTCTTATCAGCTACATGTCATGTTTGCTTTTCCCCTGCAGGTCCACCAACCATCTCACCATCATCTCAACACTCTCCTAAGCTCCACCCTTGAAGGCCACTTTTATCTGGAGCTCTAAAGAGGCAAACATATTTGTTCAGAGCTTTCCCACAGTTCAGAGAGTTAGAAAGTGCACATAGCAACAGCAATGTAAACCAGGACATGAGTTGGTTTGCCCACATGGAGCCCTGGGTTTGAAGTGTGCCTGTAGGCCATTTGGTGTCGATGCCATAGCTTCTTCAAACCACAGTATCTTTGTATCTGTGTGAGGCATTTCTGACTATTCTACAGCACATACAGTTTAATAGTTTTTTTCATCTAAACTGTCAGTGATTTACTTTTTTTTCAAATTAAAGCAGTATGGGATTCAAAGGCTTGAGATCATTGATTAATGATCAAACCTTTAACTGTACACAGAGGTTTGTACAGGCACTTTTAGATCATAAAAAGATTGTCCTATATGGCATTTAAAAATAACTTTCTTTTTTTAAGTTAAAAACAAGAAACAAACAAGTTTACAAAACAGAATGCCCATAGAACTACTGATAATGCTTTACTGACATAGAAAAAGTAGGATTCAGATTTTTTGTCTTCAAAGACAATCGAAAAAAAAAAGATGCAGATACAGTAAAAATAACTTTCTTTTAAGTTTCAGAACTTGGGTGTGTTGGTCTAGTTTTTTCTCTTTTCCTTTGACTACTTTTAATGTTTTCCTGTGAATTTTGGATCACTGTCAGAAACACAGGGAACGGGTGGCAGAAGATATTGATCGGCTGATTCTATTTGAGAAAAAAGAAAAAAGTTTTAATGTTGGACTATAGTTCTTTTTGCTATATTTTTATTTATGTTATTCCTATTACCAATATACTTCAGTGTTCACAGCACTGTTAAATTATGATTGCATACCCTGATGACATTTTTAGCAACATAGTCCTTTTGTGGAAGAACATCCATTTTCTTGTTTTTGTATGTTTTAAGTCAAAATACAACTCTTTTTATTTGTCACTAACAAGACACACATTGTCGTCTCATGTTGGCACCTTTTCCCCTCTTTCAGGAGTAGGAGCCATCAATGGGCCCCTCTGCTCCACATGCAGACTCATACGCTGCACACACACCGCAGTACAGCTCCTCAAATCTCTAGTTCTTAGGGCACTGTGTATGATAGTGACTGGGCAAGCTTGGGGCTTGATTAGTGCAGTTAGCCCTTCTAAGGCTCTGGCTGTTTACAGTGGATTACAGGGAGGGAGGCAGGGGTTAAGTCTACCCAGGCACAATGCTCATCCCCCCCTCCCTCACGGGAGCCACTGCAGCAGGGCTGGCAACTCGTTTGGGCTTCACATCGCAAGGCCAGGCTGACAGGTAGCAGGATTTGGCAGAGCACTTTGCATGAGAGCCAACATGAAAAACTGAACACGGCGGATTAGCTCAGGATTATGTTGTCAGAGTTAGTCTTGACGGACAAACTGCAGAGGAATAAATTGCAATCTGTTTGAGGAGCACGCTGCCACGCAAACAGAAGAGACATCAGCTTGTCTCACAGGGTGTCCAAAATGACGAGAAATGGGGGGAGTCATTAATAATTTATAAACAAGGTCCACGGCCATTACTGACGTTTGCCCACTCCAGCCGGACAAGTCGTCTGGTTGTCTAACCCCAAAGACCAGGAGCTGGTTCATGTTAAATCTTAAAACTAGAAGTGACAGGGAATGTATAGAGATAGGAAAAGGTCACACTGAGAGAAGGTTAGCTACTACTCTGATTTAAGGCAATCATTTTGTTTCTGATAAAACAGTGTGGGAGAAGAAATAGGACAAGGTAACTTTACCCTTGGCCTTTTCCAATGTGTCGATTGATATTTATTAGTTTACAGTTTTGAATAATTTTGGCACTTGCCACTTGAGGATTAAGTAAATCTGTGGAAACTGCTTATATAGCTTTAAGAAAGCCAGGGAGAACCAGTAAACAAAGCCTGGTATTAAGTTTATGACCCACTGATTGGAAAACTGTATTTTTTGCAAATATAAGTTCATGGATTTGTCTGTAAAAACCTGCTTCGTATTAAAAAAACATGAAGTTGATACCTCAGAAAATGACTGACCTTCGATTGAAAGAACACCTCAACAATAATAATACTAAAAAAATGATGCACATTTCACTGAAAGAATGAAAACAATACAACTGACACGTTTAATTTCTCTCAGCTTTTTGTTGTCGAACAGATTCAGTTCAATCTGAAACCGTGCAGCAGAGTTCTTCTGATGGGGAATGACTGGCATGGTAAAATGCATTAATGAGCCTTATTCTATTCTACCCTTTCCTTCGTCATTATGAATGCATGCCTGTATGTTAAACATATGAATATGCATCGGCATAGAGCATTTGCTCTCAGAGTTAGCAGCGAGTCGGAGCTGTGTCTTGAATGATAATCTAGTTTAGAAAGGAACTGCATTTTCTATTCCTTAAGGTTTTTTTTAGGTAATGAAGCATCTTTTATATTAATGCCACATTGTGCTTACATTGTGCTTCTGTTTGCTCACAGAAAAAAAAGGTAAATATTCTGCGGCATGTCTACGTTAATCTTCACTGTTTTAAATGATAGATGTATCTTGGATCACTGTATCCTACAGTATATTAGCAAACACACAAAATTAATTTTCTTTCTCTCTTGTTCTCTGGTAATTTTACTTTTAAATTTGTGAGAGCAAGTACATTTGACAAAGATACATTTGGGTCCTGTATGTTTTACTAAACAAATCCAGCCCAGTGTTCACAGCCACACTGTCAAACTGAAGGTGATTCGGAGGTCAGCACAGATCATTGGATAAAGGCTAACAAATTACCACAATACCGCTCACACACCTGATTGATGTCGAGTGCGGGAGGGGTGCACATAGAGGTTAGGTCCAGATAAGGTAAGCCTAAAACATGGAAGGGTATGACAGAGACAAAAACAAAGTATAGACAAAAACAATCAACGTTGATATCATGTCAGACTTCTCCTACGTGTCTGTAAATATCGTGTCATTTCACAGCCGTTTGGCCAAAACACTGACAGAAAAATTATTTTTAAAACAAAAAGGTTCACCAATTTCACAACATTTGTGAGCATTTACATGTTAGGTTTTTTAATGCTCACAACTGTGTATCTTCAAACATGTTAAATTTGTGACAGTGGGGAACAGTTGAGTTTGATATATAACCCAAGGAGAAATCTGTAAATCTGTGCTCATCAGCATGTTAGAAATACAAGGAGACAAAGCAGTGAGTTGAGGGAGGAAACAAGGCTACAGATTTACTGACAGAACAATTAGAGGGAGCTAATCTGCTATCTGAGCTAAATATTCTAGATAGGGTGGGCATGCAGCAGGGTGACGGACCATCAAGGGACCTGGTGAGGAGCGGGTCTTAACCCCACGGGGCGCCATGAGGGTGTTTCTGGTGATTGATTTATCTGAGTTATGGTGAGAGACTGAAATGCTTCAGATTTTCAAATTTTATTGTTGAGTTTTTGTTTTTTTTAATGCTCAAACGAATCAACAGTAATGTTGAGATCTAAAACACACATAATTTAAACTCGTGCATTAAAACAGTTTCCAGAATAGGCAAGAAAGAAAAAAGCCAGTTGAGTTGCCTGAACTTGAGGTTCCTCTTCTCTCAGGCTCCTGATTAAAATAGATGAGTTACATCTTAACACACAGCACTTGGTCTGGTGAGGGGTTTTTTATAAACTAAACAAAAAATTCCCATTTTGCCTTTGATTTTCAAACAGTATTATCTTTGCTTTCAACTGGAGGGAGGGTAAACAGTAGCAATGGAGAGTCATATGTCTCTTTAAATAAGCTGCATTGTCTGATGATGTTTTAATGGGCAAACCTCATTCCCCTGGGCAGTGACCTTTCTGAGTGTGTTTTAGCCGAGCTCTCTGTGCAGGGTGCTGGGATGTAATTACTGTGTACATATCAGGCTATTCTCTGGCTACTCCACTGCAAAAAATGTGCATTCGACTGAATTATTTTGTATATCACTCTGCTTTTTAAAGAAAATGTGCAAATGTATATTTTTTTCTGGATATCTTTATGTATAAATAAAAGAAACAAACAAGTTTTGGCAAAACACCCAAATCTGACATCTGCATAAAACGTTGACGCCATGCAGTGTCACATGAAAATATGTTCTTTTCCTATATTATTAACTGCATAAAATTTGTAGTTTTCCCACAAAGATAGTACAACTTTGAGACATTAGAACATGTAACCACAAAGTTACCAAAAGTTATTTGTAAATGAGAGCAAAACCAGGAAACAAAGTATTAAAATTATGTTATCCAAAGATGACTTTGATAAAATCTTCCATTTGCAAAGAAAGAAACCTCACTACTGAACAAGGGGTTAACATGCATCTCTCATCTTACATAGTTGTCATGTTGTTGCATGTTATCCTCTGTTTATTTGACCTCATTTCTTATCTCTAGATTTTTACCAGTATACATCTTTGCAAACCTTAAGACAGTTCAAAATATGACTTTAATACTTTGCTAAATTGGTTTTGGTAATGAGAATATTTCTTGCAGTGGTGTCTGGGTTTATGTATGTTGTTCCACCCACTTTATTCCCACGTGTGGCTCCAGTTCCAGTCAAAACAGTGAGGATTTCCATTAAAGAGGCCGCCCTAAAGACTTTTTTTTTAAAGAAATACTAACATCCAGACTTCTAGGGATGTTTTCTGAGACAGAAACAGAAGCATATAGTTAAATAGGAAGATGATGAAAAAGGCAGGAAATGAAAGTTTATTGAAGAAAAAGAAACTGGATATTTAGAAGTTTGAAGAAATGTGCAAGATATGAATAAAAAGAAAAAGTTCATCAACTCAATATATGCACAGCTCCCACATTTACCTTCTCCGGCTGAATCTAATGATTCCCTCTTTCCTCCAAGAGAAAATGCAAAAAGAATAGGTAAAAATTCCATCAAACACAGGATGTGTGCACTTGATTAGTAATTCAGACCAAAGCTAACTTTGCTAAGACAATATTACAAAAGGGCTCAAGGAAATAGCTAATGAGCAATAAGCTAACTTTATCTTGGTCCAAAGCATACAGCCATCTGATTTTCTGGGAGTTGGACTCTAATTGGATTGAGAAGTGAAGAGGACAAAGAACATTTATCATTCACAGTTATCAGAAATTCATATCTTGGGCAAATTTACTAGCTTGCATTAGCATTTGATTGAATTAACTATTGATGAGTAGCAGAAGCCATTGTCATCCTTCTCTCCCTCAACTGTCAATAGATAGTTCTACCAAGTATTTTACAGAAATCTTCACTCTTTTTGTAATTTAACAGTTTGTCTGTCTTATTCCTTCTCAACACCTGTCTTTCATTACAGTTCCTCTGACCACCTTTTGACTCCGTGCACAGGAAGCGACATAGTGAGGTGCACCAGTCCCGAGACGACACTGAGGAAGCCCCCCGATGAAGACGTAAAGTAATATCCCCGCAGCCTATGAGGTCAGTCAGACCCATTTTACAGTCAACATAAAAAGGTTCGAGCACCGGTCACGAGACAGGGCTGGGTCTTTGTGATTCAACATGGGTTCATCAGTTCAGAGACCATAACATGGGTGAGGTGGCTGCTGGAGGCCTTTTCTAATGTAATTAGATGCTATCACATGTATGCATTGGCATTTGCAGGCACAAGCAATGTTTAAAAGTGAGGTTTACTTAAAAACAAAAATGTTTTTACAAAATAAATACATGCTACTCTATTTAGAAACAGTTTTTTTATAGAAAATAAAGTTAAAGAGTTTTGATAAGTATTCTGTCTTCCAATACTGGTTAAAAATGTGGTGATTTGGCTTTTTTCTAGGTTTTGTTTTTGTTTTATTTTGATTTTAGTTCTTTGGTTTTTGTTTTGTTTGGTTGTACTTTTCGTTTTTGTCTCATGTTCATGTTCATTTTCACTCTCCCCCAGTCATTCACTTTTCTGTCAGACACGCCCATCTTCACCTGTCCCTACTCAGCAATCAGTCCACCTGTTCCCACTCACCTCGTTATCCCCAGTCTTTAAAACCCGGTCATTTCTCTCCATACCTCGCTGGTCCATTGTCTAAGGTTTGTTTGATGTGTCTCGTTGTCATTAGTTACTGGTTGTTTGTTTCCGTCCTGCTTGTTTCCGGGTCCTGTCCATGTTAGTTTTTAGTTTGTTCTTTATTTGTTTTGCTGCCACGTCAGCTTTTGTTTTGTTTTTCCTTATTTAATAAATTAGTTTATTTCTCTTGCCATGAGTCTGCGCTCTGGGTTCTTTTCTGTGTCATCCGATCATGACAAAAATTAGTACTTGACAACACCACTACAGTGTGGAAAGTGCAGCTTTTCTTTTCCTTGATTGTCACTTTTTCAGTACATCCGGATTTTGTCTGCTATCAAACTACAACACAGCCATATCAGTTAAGAAAAAAAGAAAAGGTTATTCTGACATTGTCAACAAATTAGCATGTCAATTAACCCCAAGAGCAAAAAAAACTGCCCACGTGAGAAGTGTTGGAGGTGGTTTGCTGTATTAATGGCATTAGTCTCATGATGCAAGCTGACGGTAGGGATTTTAGGAACAGAGGAGGGGAAGTAAGGGGGCTATGGAGGTTTGTGTTCTGTGAATCATTCTGCCTAGCGTGCGATCGGCACACTGCCCTCCTCTTGACTTCTTTGTAAGCTCTGTTACAATAACAGACTTGCCTTTCAGTCTGGTCCTAACCCTAAACCTCCCCGTCCGAGTTTCCTCCCACCCACCATCGTCACTAATAACCCACATTTCTGAAAAACACAAGAGGGGAAAAAAGAAGAAACAACCCTGTACCTACAAAATAAAGATAAAATCTGGAGGGTATTTATGTCGGCCTCTAGTTGCCCTCAAAGCTCCCCTATTGTTGTTAGCATAACTGTGATGACAAAGCTAATCTTTGTTATCATCATTATTATTATCATTCTCCACTTTAATTAATTTCTCCCGGGGACTCAGAGCAGTAATGAGAAGCAGACACTGACTGTTTCTGCTAGACTAAAACTTCCCAACACTGAAGTTCCATCCAAGTTCAAGTCAAGGTTAACAGTGCCATCTACAGTAGAAGGAAAACCAGTCCATCATGTGCTCTGGTGATATGAGAAGTGAAGACAGAAACAAATCTGAAGGATCACCTTTCTTGTATTGGTGGGATTTCACCAGTTATTCAGGCTGGGGTCAGAACTTCATTCTTAAACTGGAAAACTTTTCAAAGATTTTCATATAAAGTTGTGTAAAAAATTGACTTTTGTTGTAGTTTTAAAAATGTATAGACTTATAAACATTTGAAGTTACAAACTAAAACTAAAAAGGCCTATTTTTATTAGTTGTGTCTTAAGGGTTTAATGGGGCAACTTGCCAACTTTAACATATAGAAAACATCTATTTATTACTTGTTTAAAAAAAACTGAAGCATTTAATAAGTGTGTCACTTAACTAAGAAATATTACATAAATTAACCATCAAAAGATATTTTGATTGATGATATTTTGAACATCTTGGAAATGTGGTAAAAAAAGAATGACAGATTTTTTACAACATTTACAACATTGCATTTTAAAGTTTATGATGTGTGAGGATAATTGTGAATATTCAGACAATAAATGACAAAATCACATAAGTTTGATTTCAACAGCTTTGGTCTGACAATATTTTAAAAAAATTGCAGAATTACTACAACAACAACAACAAAAAAACAGCTGCAGGCATCACACATGTAACATTTAAATGTTAATTATGTTTTCTGAATATGTGGATTGAGTTGTTACTTTTCTGTTAGTTTATATGATTTTGTACATCGAACTTACCACTTGGTTCACAATTCTTGACAACCTACTTTTGTTTAGTTTTCCCCATGTTCGATAACGTTACAAAGACGTTACCAAAGCAAGTACTCTGTCATTATACAAATTTCTAAATGCAACAGAAAACTGTTCTCAACCTGTTTCATCATCACAGTCTTTGTTTGAATGTTTCTGAAAAAGAATGTTCTGCAGTTTAATCATTTAAGAAGGAGTAGGACTTGTTGCTCGACATAATGTGACAATTCACAGCTGACTGATTCAACACATCAATGTTAGGGACTATACACAGAGATTCACAAGCTTGAACCATTTGTGTTGACAAAAAGAGAGAAAAAAGGCTGGAGATGAACCTTTACTGTTTATCCTCAGCCTTATCACCACTGGCAATGGGCTTGTAAATATTATCCTATTCTCCTTAATCCACTGCACGACGCCATGCTCACCCACTTACCGGAAGCTTCGACATTTACCTCGGGATTTGCTGGGGCTTGGGCTAGAGAGGCTGTGAGTGGGAAAGTGCTAATCTACACGGCAGAATCAGGATTAGCATGGTGAGCCAGGTGACCGGAGGGCCTGATATCTTACTGGCCACAAGAGATGCAGGCCCGTGGTCCTGTCGAGGGGGTGGCTAACTACAGCGAAATCAAGAAGGCGAGTGGCACGGGTGGGGGTTCCCCTCCAAAACTCCAGCCTCCCTGTTTCTCCCACTCTCCTCTCTTTTTTTTTCTTGCTGTTTCTCCTTCTGTCTCCCTTCCACACACTTTCTCTCTCTGTGTCTCAAGGAGCCTTGATGAGAATTCCACTAATCAGCTGAGGATTAACAGCGACTCAGACAACACTACATCTAATTCCCCCTTCATCGCCACTGGGGTAACAAGAGGCCTCACACAGCAGCACACCAGCACAGAGCAGACGTGCATGTGTAACTATTTCTGTAGAGCACATATGTAAAAATCACTTTCTTCCTAAATACATGTACTAATCAGTATTAGCAACTTGAGTTTCAGGGAAATTACTATAATGCTATAGCACACTTGTTTTTCAACTTGCTTTTTATGTGAATGTAATTAGGAAATATAAAATGCTTTTTTTCTGAAATACAAATTACTTTTTTGCTTCTTTGCTTTGATTTTTACTTCAATGAATACAACTTAAAACAGAAATGGTCAGGAGCCAGAAATAATTTAGCTTTTGTGTTAAGGAGGCTCAAATCTAGCTTAGTGCTAGAAATGTGTTGACAGGTTATTTTTTATGTCTGGTCCAGTTGTGTGTTCTTTTTACAGTACAAAAGCTGAGGAGGAGACCGTCAATTCCTAAGTAATTTACTAAGAACTGCTATGCAGTTAATTGATATTTGCAGAATTATTAAATTGAGAAAAAACAATGAGGCATCCCTCAGTCTTTTGCACTTTACATGTTTGTAAAGATTACTGAAGTATGAGGCAGTGGCACCTTTATTGAAATTAAAAAAGAAAAAAACTCAATTAGCTGTTGCACATATATTTTATGATTGTCAACAACATTTTGTGTTAATGCCAATTTTTTTGGCTAGACTCTTGGTTTTAGTTGAGTTTACCTGAGTGTGTCTGTGTTTATAGATCAGTGGAACCAGGCACTCACGTCAGCACTGATTTAAAGTTTTTGACTAAATACTTATTAACTCAATTTTGTCAACTTGGCATAAGGATTCCTCTGAGTGTTTTGTGCGCAAAGGTTTGGTGACAATTGCACATTAATTAGGGTCCCATAACAAACTGTGTAACAACTAGTGCACAGCACAAAATTATTTTTTTTTTGCCCACTGTTTGAAATTGTTCTCAGTGCATGTTGTCATGTAACTTTCTCATTAAGAAGGACTGTTAGAGTCCATCACTGCTTTTTACAGCCAATATGCCTCAGATCTGTCTGTCAGTGCAGAGATCAGCATAATGGATTACCTTTAAATGTTGTGTCAGTAATTGTGTTAATTGTGTCACATTTTGCAGCATAAAGATCAAACAGTTAATGGAAACACAAAATTGCAAATTAGTACATATTATGTGTTAGTTAGGATCAGGTTGTGTGTCCTAGGGAACACACACTGAGGTCTAGAACTCTTTGTGGGTTTTTGTGATTTATTTATGTTGTTGGCTTATTTTACTTTCCTTAAAATAAAAAATAAAAAATTGTCAACAAAAAACAAAAAAGAACCATATTGTTCACTCATTTTATTAAAAAAAATCTGCAAAAATTATTTATGAAAGCCTCTAAATTTGTCATTGGATATATGACGAATTGTTAAAAAATATACCAAAAGTCATTAATAAATGTGCTAACAAAGGTCAGCATTTTATTCTAAGTGTTTTCTTTTGTATCATTATTATTTTTATTTTTTTTATTTTTTGTCCAGCACAAGCGTGTAAGTCAACATGGCTGCTCTGAGTGTAATCCTTTAGGTATGGACAAAAACACGACAATCAGCTTGTGTTTTCAAAGAAACGCTGGAATCAAGAACTCATTCATTTTAATGCCGAAACTCATTCACTTGCCAGGTCATGCTGGGCCACCCACAAAGAAAAGAAAATACTTAAAAAAAAAATCTGTACATCAAAGAGTGTGTAATTTCACCCCAGCTCTGGTGGGTTATTTGATAAAGTTCTAAAATCACTATTTCTGAATTAATTTAATGTAACTGACTCAAAATGTCCAAAGAACAGTTCATGATGATGTATTTAATGTATCGGCTCTAAATAGCTGTATTTTTTAGTCTGGTTCAGTCCATTTTGGCAGCAGTTCTGTGATATCTCTGAGGCAGGTTGGCTTCCCAGCCTCCCACAGTTGTGCTGTAATGAAGGAGCTGTCTTACCTAAACAAACAGGCACTCTGGAGATGTACCTCAGCTACCTCCTTAATCCAGGAAGCCTCTTATCTCCACACAAATGGCCCTGTAGTGGGTGCAGCGCAGTACAGTGTCATCCATCAGGGCAGTAAACAGGTAGAGTTGCTTGTTGCATACGGTGATGGTGTACACCAAGGTTCTAAAATAATCTGTTTATTTATGTGAATTTATTTTTTATTAAGTAAAGAACAAATTATACTTAAGCGGGATGTAGAATTGATTTTATATTGGTCAGTTAAAATTTAATAATTATGTAATAGTATTTTCAAGAAAAGATTTTAATTAGGCAATTAATATAATTTCAATACTCCTCTTGTGATCTAATACAAGTCTGACTGTTTTGTAATAACCCCAAAAATGTATTTATTTTTTTCTGTTTCAGCTTTTGGTTTTCCATTATAAAAGATTTCATTTTTATCTATTTAGTTATTTACATTTGTGAACCACTACATTTATTCTGATCAGCATTTTCACTTCTCAGGTCAGAAATTTAAGAGAAAAACAGCAAATATCTCAAATTTTAGCTGCTTTTTTATTTTAATTCCTAAATAAATATTTAAAATCTAATTTTAATAAAAGATCAAAATAAAATGTTTTTTAACTGAGTTGTAAAATATGTGAGCCAAATAAAGAAGAAACTTACCAAACATTGTTATAAACATACTATAAATTACATTTATTCCTTCCTTTATTTATTTAGTTAGTTTTTTCTAAAAGTTCAAACTTTTTTATTTTGATTTGTGTTCAAATTCTGAAGACAAAATTGACATATTTTTTCTAAAATGCTAAATTTACAGCAAATATCAACTTATAGTTTAATAAAATAATGCAAATACCTGCAGTCTCCACTGATACTTCCAATGTTCTTCTTTATTCTTGAATTGTTTAGTCCTGTCTTTTTTTGTCTTTTCACACATTACAGTGAATTTATTTGAATAGTTCTTGTATTCTGACATTACTCGCTCTCTCTCATGCTGTGTTAATATGTGTATGTGTTAAATTGCCAAGCAGTTTCCCATTACTATCAGTTACCCTGAGGCAGCTTTTGAGCCAGTTGCTAAGAGCTTTTATCCAACAGTGTTGATTGTTAATACTGATCTGCACATTTTCCCAACTAAAGCTCTTATAAAGAGCTAAGACCATAAGACTGTGTTTGCGAGTTTAGTGACTATGCCAACAAGGCAACAAGGAGCTGGAAAGAATCGGAGACTGAGCATGCAGCCGCTTCAGAAAGCTAAAAACAGCTGTGTTTTTACAACCACTGAAACACAACGCTAGAATGGACTTTTTTTTCCATTGGCTACCCATACTGCACCTGCCATTTCCATCACAGTCATGTGGTCACAAAGGGAGCAGTATATCTGTCAACAGGATCAAGTCCTCAATAGACCCCGCAAGCCACTCAATCCTTCAAGACACCCCCACTACTGGCCCCAACAAAGCCTCAAAAACCCCTCAACCTGGCCATCTTAGCTTCATTCAGTCAGGATATCCCATTTTCTCTAAGGAAGATACTTCCTTCCACTGTCCAAACAGACCGGAGGAGAACTGTGACACCAATTTTGTTGATGTCACTGAAAGCTTTTTTTTTTTTTTTCTTTTTTTTTCAAGTATCTTTTTAAGTAACTCTTTTAACAACTAAATAAATTCACTAATAAGAAAAGTCAAGCTTGGTGCAGGCCTGTCAGGCTTGTTTAGCAGGTAATGTCAATGTCAATCACAATTCCAGCTGTCTTGATGACTATATTTCCAAGTGTCTGAAGAACAAACATACAAACAGTTGAAATCTCAGTGGCCTTGTAGAAGAACTTGTCAGTGAGGCTCAAAAGGCTTGTGAGCATTAGATTGTATAATTTTTGAGTGATTATCTTCTGTCTAACTCAAGTGTCAGTATGGGGTAACCAGCATTCAAGACAGAGTCCCAAAAAAGATGAAGGAAACCGAGAAAGCGGGTCAACCTGCTGAGGATTAAGGAGGGGGTCACAGTGGATCAGCCAGGTCTTCCTCTCCCACAGAGGAGAGAAAACAAATATTAATCACCTCTAGCACTTCACACAAAGGGCCTCAAGACACAAGGGCAGGAGAGCTAGTTGAGAAGAAGACACAGACCTCAACATCTAATAAAAAGCTTTCTTAGGGGCTTTGCCACGGTGGGCCGGTGATCTCAATACACCTCTCTGTGTGACTGTGTGCTTTTAGTGTTTGAATGCAAATTCAGTTGCTCTTATTTGATAAATAATGTTAAATCTTCACCTTTGAAGTATGCTCTAAGTGCCTGCAAAGAAGAAAAAAGTGATCAAGAAAAAGAAAGAAAAGTGATTGATGGGAACTGGACTGAGTGTTTATTTGCTCTGTTCCTGCTTGGCAGCAAGCTCATCTAACTCCCACACCGACCGACACTCCCCAGTCCTTCGTCCATGAGACAACTCAAGAGTGGCAACAACGGACCCCACCTGGCATACTAGTGATGCTGCCATCTGGTTGCGGCCAAGGCTCGCCATCCGGCCCGCAGTCAGTACCCACAGTGCCAGTGTGGTGTTGTTTAATGAGCGCATATGAGCAAACATTTGACTGCCAGGTGGCGTTGCAGCCACGCCATGCAGACCAGGCGGGGTTCTGCCATTGCCGTTCAAACCCGGGGGCATCAAAAGGGGGCCTTGGATTTCTAAAGTAACTAAGCCATAATCCACCCCCTTATTGGTCCCATTCATATTGAAATACATGATCAGAGGAACTGCAGAGGCCCTAATCTTGCCAATGAGCGGTCCGGCACAGCTGCAGGGATAAAGTCAGAGTATGAGACTGCCAGTATATTAGAAAAACTCAGGCCTTACTGATTGGATTAGGGGAGATGAGGGAGGGGAAGGGGGTAGAGAAGGAGTCTCAGGGGTGAGGAAATGTCATCTTCTAGTGTTATGTGCAGCGTGGTGGTCTCTGTGTTGGCTGCTGAGGATCAGAAGGTGGGACAGACACACTTTTGAAGGTTCTGTGACCCACAAAAGAGAAATTGGAGGAGGCGAGAGGAAGAATAGCAACAGCAAAATGGAATGGAAAGGCTAAGGCCGAGTGTGCAGAAGCAGGCCTTAATAGCGCCTCCCAGCCACCTAGCAGGAGCTCGTCTAGAATTAGGATGGCAGTTTAGAGGAGGAAAAGAAGGAAAGAGAAAGACAGAGAGAACTAAACCGGGCATTAGCTGTCGACTTAAAGGTTTGTTCTGGTTCCTCTGGTAGAAAGAGCCGCCCCGTTTAAGTGTGATTGAGTGTGGCTTAGATGGGGATCACTGGTTATCCTCTCGACTGTTTTGTTTTGAGGTTTCTTTTCTGTATTTACTGTGAAGAATAAGAGAAGCCATTTTGTCTAACAAAGCAGGAGCCAAATATTTCCTTAGTTGTACATCTGCCCTGGAAGAATGGTTTATTCATTTAAACATGCAGTCGCTGACTTTACTGTGTATTTCTGTAGTGCACTTTATTCATATTTAATATATTTTATCATCAGGTTGATACAAAAACAGACAGAGAGTCATTTTTTTATATATCCTCTATAGTAATTAAGGATTCAAATAGTATATGCTATGAGTGGACAGGGCACTAGAAAACAAACATTACTAAAATATATTTATTTAGTTATTTGTTTGTTTGTTTATTTATAAAAGCAAATTTCCATAATGCCAACAACAATAAATTACAGTTTCTTGTAAACTGTATAGATATAGAAATAGGTATTTAAATGTAAAAGAGAGAGAGATAGTTTTAAAACAAATTATTTGAATTTTATCTGTTATCTGTTCTGTTTTTGTTTTGTTTTTCTTGAATGATTTTACCAAGACCTGCAAGCAAATTTATGAGAAAAAAAGACTCACTTTGTCGTTATGTGTTAGTTACTAATGAAGAGATAAAAGAAAAGTGTGTTGAGGCTCCTTGACTGTTTTGTGTGTATCATGAAAATGATTATGGGTTTTCCTTGTCAGACTATTTATAAAAAAAAAACATGGATGACTCCATGGACATGCACATGGAAACACGTTGGAGCGTTCAAACAAACAGGTGGGGCATCTCATCCAAGTCATGCTTGGGTTTGCACACAGCAGACTTTCCCTGCATCCCTCTGCAAATTCAACCAGACACATGGAATAAGTTTACCTCATCTCTTTATAACTGTGAGGATGATAAGTACAATTCTTCGTACAATGCAGAAGATAAAGTTTAAGACCTTTTTTTTACTTTTATTTAGACCAGTAATCTGATTGAGACAAGCATATTTTGTGCCACCTTCCATGCCTATTTTAAACTAACATCGTCTTATCTTAAGAGTTTTAGCCTTTTATCAAATCTTGAAGTTAGCGTTCTGCAGAATCACGCACAATCTGCTTGACATATGTGTTAGGGATGACTCTCAGCTACTACCACACCAAACTGTCGGGTCTAAACCTGTAACACTTACTGAGTTGTAGCATTTTTGTGTTTGCTAAAGCTGATTAGCTGTGGTGATCATTTAAAACCAGGTTGACATATGCACACACCCACATACCCAGGCAAGTAATGCCCACCTTTTGGGGAATAAAAATATAAATAAATAAAATCTTTGGATAAATATGTAATGTTTCTGTCTTCACACATTTAGTACTTTACTGTACATTTCTGAAACTGATAAACTATTGTGACAATGATGACCTTTAGATTGAAATATATTTAATATAACTGTACTACAGACTCCAAAATTAGAATAATTGACTGAGAAAAAAATTAAAACCATGAAGTCAGTATTCAAGACAAATCTAATACAGTAGCTTCATATAATGTCTGACCAAAAATAAGCAGAAGCAAAGTAAAAAATAGTGTGGTTACTTATTTATTTGCAACAAAGTCCCTTTGACTTGAGAGATGTTAATGTTTTTTTGTTTTTTTTCCTCTAACAAAAAGTACCAGTTTAGTAATTGAACATTTCAAGAGTTCACCACTAATTTCAAAACTGACTTCAAAGAATTCATATTACACACGGGGTACATACTTGCGTCCATCATCATATCATTTCATCTAATCTCAGCTCGAGAGCTGCAATGGCCGCTCCGGTCTAAAACAAATGTCAGCTTTTGTCCCTGAGGGCTAAGTGTGTTAGCTCAACAATGCTCTGCTTCACAGAGGGATCTGCAGTTGATTACCCTGTTGAGAGAAAGGATCTGATGCCAAACAATTACTAAAAGGTCCAGGACAACAATGGTTGGACCAGTGCCAGAGCTCATCAACCACAGAGTGGGTCTTTACATGAGCAATATGAAAATCAGAATTTACAAGTCTTATTTGCTTGTATTGTTAAAATAACCACATCACATGCAATGACTGTGACACAATTTTACCTGTTTAGATTTTTATTGTAAATGTTCACATAAAAACTAAAAGTAATGCATGCATGTGTTAGTAGAGATATTTTAATAGAAACATTGTTTAGTGTGAACTGCTACAACAAACCTGAATTGATTGACAGTTTGTAATTCGAGCTTTGTTGGCATGTTTTCATCTGATGACAGATTACCACTGAACTAGAATATAAACAAGTTTTCAACAGTATGTAAAAAGTGAAATTACTTAGAGACACAAATGTTCTCCATTTGAACATTGCAAGGATTTTGGAATGTGTATCCTCCTTCTGCTATTCAGGCTATCAGATCGTGCCAGCATGCCAGACTTCATTCTATAGCTGCAGTGGTCTGGACGAGTTGACTGACAGTTTGCTTCAGCTGCAGCCTTTTACCTTTCTTCAAGGAGCACCTGCTATCCCTTGTCATTTCTCTGTGAGCTGATTTTTCTTTTGCCCTCTTCTGCCGTGAAGCTCCTCAATGTTTGACATGTCTCTTTAATGCTGGGGGGTTTCCGAGCTGTTCATCTCCTTTTCTGCACTGCTTGGAATTGGAACCATCCCATTTCACTAGTGACCCCTCAATCAGCAGCTGAGTGTCTGACTATGTGGCCGTAGCTGTCAGAGTTGTATTCTCTTACATGCTGAAATGGCGGCAAGTGCATTAATGAACAAGTGAATGAGTGAGTGTTGGATTTGTTCACCATGTTAAATTAGCAGTGAAGCCTTGTAAACATACATGTAATACCACAAATGTATCATGTCTTCAAACAGGCATGACTGATATAATAAACTAGTACAGTATGTGGAATTAGTGCTGTCAAACGTGGAGTCTATTTCTGGTCTAAAAGTTTTCATGTCCTTGAGTTTCGAACTGAAATTTTCTTATCATAGACACAAAAAAAAAGTTGAATATTTTCAAATGAGCATTATTTATAACCTTGATTTAGTACTTGGGAAAAGCCCCTTTTCCATTGATGACAAGCAAGAGTCTTTATGTGCAATCTTACAAGCCTGGTAACCCTCTCCCATTTGATTTTGGTTTAAGCTTAATCACACTTAATACACAGCTGTTTTCAGGTCTTTTCAGAGAAGTTTGACTCGTTTCAGATATGGGCTTTTTTAAAGACTTTCATAGTGTTTTCTTAAAGCTCCTCCTCTCTTTTCTTGGTGGTGCACTTTGGGTTTGAACTTCACAAAAAATAAACTTTGATCCTGGCCCAAGATCAAGAACATGGTAGAAAAGGTTTTCATTCGGAATATATTTGTGTTTCTGACCCAGTTGAAGGGGGACCCAAAGGCAGGGTTAGCAGACAGTAGTCAGGAAAGCTATTTTATAAAAGAAAATTAAAATAGAAAAAAAAAACAAAAAAACAGCAAAAGAACAAACATAAATTTCCACTTTAAATCAAAGACACCAGAAAACAGCCAAAGACAACACTGTGACTACACTGTTTAAAAAGAAAAAAATCTGAACTATTGTGGACTGGATCTAAATATTCACTGACAGATGAAGACAAATGAGGGGCAGGTGTGATGATTAGTTAACAAAACCAGGTGTGAGGGAAACAGAAAGAACGTCACATAACCCACAGATTATTACAGCTTCACTGAATATTGATTTCACTCGACCTTGACTGTTTGTCCCTACATAATGTTTTTCTTTATTTGTAGAAATGGTTTCATAGAAGGAATGTTCTGCCTCGTTTCATTCACACAAGATGGAAGTTGTGACCATTTCTTTTGTTTCATCAAGTTAGAAAGTTGTTTTTTGTGGTCTCACTCTGGTGGCTTACATCAAGTTTCCCATACATTTTAATTTTTTTTCTATTAAGGAGGACTTTGTGTTGCTGTAGGGTTCTCTAATGCCCTCAAAGACACAGATTTTCATGTAAATGACCATTGGCTGGTCGATAACCTTGAAATCCAAAGTTAACTCATGTTAGTTGCACATTGTGGTTTTTTACTATTTTTATTTTTTCATTGTATTCAATAAATTACCTCAAGAACACAGACTTAAAAGGTGTGGAGACCAAAAAAAATGTTTTTTGCTGCAGTTTAAGATTAATGGGAAAATCAATTGTCAGAATTCATTGTTGTCTGTTTACTTAGAAGTTAATTCTGCATGACGAGAACTTTGAAGAGGCTCGTTTTTAACTGTAAACCCTTGGATTATTTTAATTATACACAATAACAGGCTTGGTCCTTTGAATACTAAGCCTCAGTTACATCTTTGTGTAATGACACGTACAGCTGATAGATTATGGGAAACCCCCTATGAGTAGTGTGAACATGTTCAAAATCTGTTGTACCTACAAACTATGTGCAGACACAAAGAAAGGTTGTTGTGGACCAAAGGATGCTCACTTTTTGTTGAAAACGAGATAAAGTACGTGCTTATCCAAAATCCAAGTTAGTTTGTCCCCCTAATGACTTTTTTTAGCCTATAATACAATTTTCAAGACATTTGCTGATTCACAAGTACAGCTCACTGCTTATAAGAAGTTTATCACATTTTTCTGTTTTCTTTGTTGAAATAATTTTTAAAATATCTAAAAATCAGAATTTACCAAAATATATCTTTTAGCTGAATCACCACACCATCCCCGAACTTTCACATTTTTCACAAACATTTGTAACACAGCTTGATGCTCAATCATTACATTTAAAGTAAAATAATCCAGATTTTGGGTGTATGACTACACCTGCTGTGAGCTCACACAGCTGTACTGAGACTTCCTCTACCTGACGGTGGAATCTCGTGTTAAAAAACTCTATCCTGGGAAGGAGATCAAAGATTTATTGTCCTCTTCTTGCACTCATGTCTTTGTGCCATAAAATTTTATGATGTCTTTTCCACGGTACTTTTAAAGCACATCTTTTGCAGCCAACAGATACATAACTCACTGGTGGTCACAAAATAGTCGTAACATTTCTCAGCTTGAGAGAAACCTGCTGAAGAAACAAGTTAAGCAACTTGTTGTATTTTAGAGTAAAGTCAAAGGTCTCTGTAAGTTATAATAGCTGAGAAAACAGCTAAAGTTTACACCATGCTTCTTTAATTTTTTATGTTCATTTTTGAGCTTACACAAAATCATTATAATGGCTTCCAACCTAAATTACCTTCTCAGGACTCTGGAGTGGTATTTTACACAAACATGATCAGGAAAGGTCAGATCAGGCAAGTCAAAAGTCTAGAAAAAAACCTGGCTTTGCAGTTACCCATGTACTCTGTGTTCCTCAGATGCGCATGACTTTCTGTAAACGTGCTTTAAAAAAATAAAACATATTAAAACATTTTGTACCCACATAAGCTTCTCAAAACCTGTTTTTTTCAGGTATGTGAGCGAACTTTGGTCTACAACACTTTGGAGAAAAGGGTGTTAGGGTTGAGTTGCAAACCTTAAAAAGGTCTTTTTAAAAGAGTTTGTCTACGTAATCATTCTGGAATTCTGAAAATCTAAAAAGTGAAAGTAGAGTTTGAAAATTTTTCATTGACAATCGATTTGCCATTTTAAATGCATTAAATAAAGTAAAAGGAAACATATAAATAGTGACCAATACCTTTTAAACAAATCATAGTTAAATCACACACATTTCCTCCCTTCTTTGGCAAAGAAATAATGAATATGTTGCAACCTAACTTTAACTAAAACAAGTCATACCCTGAGTCATGCAAACAACATTACTGTGTGAGACAAAGTTTAGACTATTTACAAAGTTAGCAGAGAATAAAAAAAAATCCATAAGAAATCAGATATGCAAGTTTCTAGTGTAAATGACAATACCAGAAAATAGACGTCCAATGGCACCACAAATACTACTCATATTATTATCAGAAATTGCAATTTATAGATGACTTCAGCTGACTATTTTTCTACACCTAGTTCTTACTTAACTCCACACACTGTTGACATTTATTAGCAAAAAATGTAACATTGATCAAATCACATTTGATAAACAAAAATACTCCAATCAGCACTTATTTTGACAATATAATTATGACTTCATACCTACTACATACACATAAAGGCATGCGAAATTCTGTTTAAAAGTCTTACCATAGAGAGTTTTGGCAGGGACGATGCTTTAATTAAGCTTAGTTTTATTTTTTCAGCTCACAAGTTCAAACTCAGACATTTTAATTTGGAGAGCCTTAAAGGTTCAAACTTGTCCTCTGAGTGAAACTATTGGAGGACACTAAATCCCCATTCTGTTAGTTACAGCTCAAAGAAATTTTATGGATGAGAAAAAAATGTCTTGGCAAAAAAGAAAGCATTATTGAGGAATCCTCAAGGGAAATTATTGTTTTAATTGAATAAGTTTTTTTTTTACTCTTTGCAAAGGAAAACGGGGATTTTTAGGGATTCAAATCAAAACAAACAGAATGTCCAAATGAACCTAAATGAAAAGAAATAATCTTTAAAGGGAAATCAATTTTACACAGAACAAAATAAAGTCCAGATGTAGGCTGCTAAAATTCAGCCTCAGTTGTATTTAGGCACATGTGTGGAGCAACACAAACAGACACACACACACGTTCTCGAAGCATTTTTCTCAAAGATAACAAATTCTGAAGGAGCCTGCAGTATCTGTATGCTAATTAAGACAAATAGTTTCAACTGTAGCAAAGTGAACAGGCTCCATTTAAAGTGACTCTAATTTCTTATCTCAGTGGAGACTAGCCATTAAAAGCATTTGTGAACAAGGAGGTTTGGATAATATGTAAAAGCTTGAATGCAGTCACAAAGTGGTGCAGTAGGCAGACATGAGACAAATAAATCAGTCTGAACTAAGAGGCTGCCAGGTTTAAAGCCCCTTTACAGCTTCTTTTTACTCATCAGCAGTTTGTGTGCTTTTAGTCTCTGCATTACTGTATTCTTACTCTAATTCTGATTTTTTAAATATTATTACAACCACAACACAACATCCGTACATCCATCCATTTTCTTTACCTGCTTCTCCTTTCAGGGCCACAGGGAGCTGGTGTCTCTCTCTAGTCACTGTGTGAGACGTGGGGGACACCCTGGACAGGTCACAAGTCCACCACAGGGACACATTGAGACAAATGAGACAAACAACCATTCACACTCGCACTCAAACCTAGGGACAATTTAAAGTTACCAATTAACCTATTAGGTTATTGGTAAATAGTCTGTGGGAGGAAACAACACAACATAATAAAGAAAACATAAAAAATACAACATCAACCTTGCAAAAAACATTTTTTCTGTTGCCTTTAATTATACTTAATATCAATTTTAACTTTATGGTATGTTTGTGTACCTTAACTAAATGTAGTTGAAAGTTAAGAGTACGTTGAACGTATACGATAAGTCAATCAAATGTGTTCAATATTTTTAGGGTTACTGGTTCTGTTCAAAAGAAAATTTTAAAATATATTAAAGACACACCTCCTATTCAACCCTACACAGAATGCTGTCTTGTTAAAATTGAATCTGCTACAGTGGAGTGCAATTTTCCCACCAGAAAATAGCCCATTGTTTTCAAAATGTTAAATGAAAAAAGAATGCTTTAAGATTGGAAATAAACTTAATTTGAAATTCCTGCTTGTACATCAGTCCCTTTTATTTTGTATTGAGTTTTAAAACAAAAAAAAAACAGTTCATTGCATGATCTGTCTCAGCAGACGTACTTTTCAGTTTTGTCAGCAGGACTATTTTTATTTACCTGCAGAATTGCTCCCCCTAGAGAAAATGTTCCTCCACTGCCTTTAAACTTTATAGGAAACAGAAGAAAGCAGTAAACTTTGGTTGTGCACAAGAACAAGGATTTGTTTATTTATTAATTAATTTTATCATTTGTTGTTGGCAATATACAATTCAACTCTTTCCTCTGAATATGTAAGTGTGCAAGGTTGCACATTTCAATTCCAGCAGCAAAAATTGGGAACAATAACAACAAAAATGTTTCTTCTTTTTTAAAACGCAAATTAGAAAAGTAACGCTGTGACTAATCATGAACAAACTCCTTAAAACAAATCCAATTAGCAGACTGAAAACAGATCATTCTTCTCCAAGAAGTTCTGCAACCACAAGCTAAAAAGTGAGGCTCTTGTCTCTGAGCTGATCGGGTGGCGCTCAGGGCATAAAGTTATTACACAAAGCTCACTCTGAACATACAAACAAAGCAACATTTTAAAAATTAGAATCTATTTCTGCTTACAGATTATTTTGGTCCTAATTAATCTGTTTTTTTTTATATTTATAAGTTGTCTGGGTGCTATTGCAGTTTTTCTTGTTATACTTTACAAACTGTGGTACTTGTTTCTTTTTACATTTTTAAATAGTTCTTCTTTTGAGAACTTTTGAAATGATTTTTGGATGAGCTCAGGCCATTTAGTTTAACATATTAAGGTGACTGTGGGTGTTCCAGTGGCCTTTGGAGCGCACAAACTTGTCAGGGCAGGACGGAGCTCTGGGGTGGGTAAATCTTCCTCCAGTACCCTGGGGATGAGGGATTACCCTCAGCAATTTGGCTGTTTCCAAACAGGTGAGGAGCCAGGTTAGACAAGACAGACTTTGTTGGGGTGTCCAGAGCTTAGGAGATATTACTTTAAAAGCAACGTGGTGGGTGTTCCCAGCACACCTTGCCTGGCTTCTCTTGATTGTTTGTTTGTCATTCATTAGAGATGGAGCATTTTATGTAGGTAGTCGCTCTTAATCCGAGTGGTAGTGATTATGTGGGTGGTCAATAGAAGTTAATTGTGTGCGGTGCAAAGGTAATAACAACCGTGATTAGTCAGCTTTGAATTATGAAGCAATCTAGTACTTTGCAGCAGCACTTTGCCTTTATTCTTCACAAATTAATGCAAGACATTGTCATAAAATGTAATAATTCTGTGAAATGCAGAATCTTTTTTAACAGTCAGAGTAAGCGCAGCCCGTAAATGGAATTGCTACTGGACTCATTTGTAAAGCCTAAACAGGCTTAAGGTTGGAGACTTTGTCAGCCTTAATAAAGTCCTAATAACTGGGAAGTATTGTTTATTTTCTGTTACATCGGCCCTGGGGCCACACAAATATAAACCCTCCAGTGCTGTGGCTTTGCCTCAGAGCCTCACGTATCCACTAAATACCATCAGAGATCTGAGACATTTCCCCCATTGTTTCTTTCATTCAAGTTTGCTGTGACCCAACTTAATGTCTCTGGCACCACTATTATTTACTAATGGCCCATTAGCTATACTTTTACTAACAATCTTAATCCAGTTCATTCTGCAGGGACAGGAATTATTTGTTATTGGTTGCTGAGAAACTGTATTTTGCTTTCTCTCCCTAGTATTTGTTGCCTTACATGTACTGTTTGGAATTTACGATTTGTAGCTTGTTTTGCTGAAACTTAAAATAGATCAGTTAAGAGCACCAGTTTAAACCTGTATAAAAACAAGAATAGTTCTAAAATATCACTGTAAAGCCAGAGTTCTGTCAAACCAGAGAGTACATAAACACTTGAATAATAGACCAAGAATATTTTTGATTAACAAGCATAACTCAAGCAAACACAGCAATCTGGTCCCCTTTGTTGTACTAACTCTTTAAAAAGTTCTGTGTATTTGAAGTGGCAAACAAATATTTTTTAGAAGATTTCATAGCATTAGCTTGGAGTATTTATAATGCATGTGTAGATCTGTTGGTTCTTGGGAAAAATTACACCACCACCTTGTGGAGGTAGTAGTTTTAGCAGCTACAGCAAATGGATGTTCTTAATCATTTTAAAGTGAAAGGTGTTTGGACATCTCAATAAGGCACAAAATATCCCATCCCAATTATACCTGGCTGTCACTGATATTCAAATCAAGACCAGATTTCCCCCCCTCAAGTTTGTTCAGGGAACATCACATTCAGCCAAATGTGTTTGCTCATACTCTCAAGACATGTGGGCTGAGCAATGAAATATCAAACAGGACAACTGTTTAATGGGATGCACAAGTGCTCACAGAGCCACATATGAATGCACAAACACACACACACACAAACAATTATGCATGCATTCAAATATGCTGCATTTCTAAAACACAAAAGGTGAATCTGTGAGCTCACTGACACTCCACACTACACCACAAAATAATTAGTCCTCTGTCGTGCCTGTTGAATGATCAATGACTGCACTGTGGGTTTTGCATTAATAATCTGTGATGAAGAGAATGTGACAAAGAGTGAGAGAGAAGCAGGAGAGGTGTCCTGTTGTGTTTTGGGACAGGGGAAGGCTAGATTACCCATGTGCCAGGGGAATCTAATGCAATTACGAATGTTTGCTTACACCATGTGTCCTCTTCCGTCTGCGCAGCAGCATCGGCACTGCACCCGCCGCCATCCTCCCATTCAGCTCTCTTGTTTGTTTTCAGTATTTACACCACCACCACCACCACGAGCACCCCCCACCCCCCACCCACACACACACATCCCCCTCTCATTTGCCCCTGCTTTCAATATCACTAATTAAAGTAAACCAATAAGACTGGGGGAGGGCAGAAAATAAGACGTGTTTGAAGACCAGATTGAACTCTACCGGCAACTCAGAAGTCAAAAGAGACATTGTGAGGTTTGTTGTGAGTGTGTGGGGTGCGGGCATGTGTTGCTGGGAAAATATACATTATTTATAATGCAAGAAGGGAGACCACATGGGAAGAGAAGAAGTTTATTTAAAAGATTAGCGATGACCTGCTTATTAGCTTTAGCTCTCATTCCTACTCATTTGCCTACTATCTCATGCTCAGATAGATAGATAGATAGATAGATAGATAGATAGATAGATAGATAGATAGATAGATAGATAGATAGATAGATAGATAGATAGATAGATAGATAGATAGATAGATAGATAGATAGATAGATAGATAGATAGATAGATAGATAGATAGATAGATAGATAGATAGATGATATTTTATTGAAATGTTGCCCTTTGATGGTCCTACTTTGCTTTCGTTATTTTTGCTACACCCTGAGACGTGAATGACATTTAACTTTTGTGTATTTAGCACCAAGGATGATATTAGGATAATCTGTCCATGCTCATGTTTGCTCTGCAGGATTTGGGAAGTATAAGCAAACATGGAGCACACAAGAGACTCCAGCTAAGTTGAGGCGCAACACCGAGACTTTTAAGTAAAAGTGAGAGGACTGGGGTGGTGGCGACAAACTGTTGGCTTTCTCAGTGTGAGACTTTAAGAACAAAGTCCATGTCTAATCGTCCCTGGTTAGGATTACATATTTGATACTTAATCTGTTGCTTAAGTTTAAAGATGTGTGTTTTGCTGTCAGAAAAAAATGACCTTACAATGTTTCTTAAAAACTAACTTCCCAAAGGCATTCATGGTGTTTTTAACAGTAGCCATCTCTGTAGGTTTATTTTCCTCATAAATAATGACTGGATAAAAAACTGTGGTGTAGGTGGATGGAGGAAAAAAAAGAAATTACCAGAATATTTCACTTTAAATGTTACAGTAACCAAAATGTGGCCTGTCTTATATTGAAACAAGCTTTTTATGAACAAATGGACAGCATCTTGTTGGAAAGGTTCTGTTGCTAGAATCATTAATTCATTTATTTATTTTTATGTGGAGACTGACACCTATCCCAGCTGTCACTGGACAATTGGTGGAATAAAACTGCAGGGTCAGCAAAGAGAAAAACGCCCATCAATGCACACATTCACGCTTACGATTTATTTTGGAATCGCCAATTAACTCAGTAGGTATGAGTCAGCTAAAGATGATCCAAAAGAAAAAGAGAAAAAAGAGATTAACTGAATTACTTTTTGCCTTTCAGTGCTCCAGTTACTGCAGCCCATACATTTGAAATAGATATAAATTCAGCATTACCAACTGGAGTCCCTCCTGCCTGTGTATTATTGAAACTGTGGGATGCTTGAGAATGAGTAATGAGCCGAGACGCCCATCATAGATCATTTCAGGTTTCTTTTCTGTTCACCACAATTACTACCCAAAGAAAAGTGTTCAGTCAGCCGTATTCAGTTTGAAGTGTGTTTTTTGGGTTGGACCCAATCTTTTCGTGGCCAGGCAGTGAGCCAAGAAACATTGATTTGGAAACCTCATTTTTGGAAAACAGTGAGGGATTGTGAGCAAAGGGAGAAAAACAGAATGATGTACTTTACGGTGGCTGTCTAACAAGGTAACCATGACTCACCACATACTCATTTTAATGTTTTTTGTCTTACCGCAACCTTGAAACCCATTCAAAGCAACACTTGAGTGATCCAGGACACGTCAAGAAAAAGTCCACGGAGCTGAAGCCCAGAAAAGTTTATTGCTGTCATATTTTCACTTTTGTCCTTTTTCTGTCTTTTGTATCAGATCTACTGTTATACTTTTATAATTTTGTTTAAAAATCACTAAATTACATTTGGTTAATACATGATTTAGTAATGTAATCAAAAAGTAATCCTTTTTGATTACATATCTGGTCTGTATTTCACTAAACCTAACCATTACATAATCAATCATTTTTTCACAACATTAGCCCATTGTTTCATAAAGGCATGTAAATACCTGTTTGTACCTACAATCACAAAAATAAAACTGCCATAAACATTCCCAGGATATATGTCTGCTTCGTGAGGCTGATGAAACACGAGAGAGCTAAATTGAGCAGATCTCAAGAAAAACTAAATCTCCCCAGAACTTTCCTCATGCTTGCATAGGGATTTAGGATCTAGCCACACAGGGTCTGAGAGAAAAACCTTCTCCTCCTACCTCCGTAAAGATGTTTTGTTGACTCATCGTTGACACACAAAGGGGGTAGGGCTATGACACCGCTACCCAGGTCTGTCTGAAAAGTCATGTCAGAATCCACAGGTTATAATTATAAATTAATTCTGTGACAGTCTTTTTTGAGTATGTAATAGAGGTTTAACACATTTATTCATACATACAGTCCAATCTATTTCTGGATTATTGCCATCCAGCACAAGTTAAGGTGTATTTTTTTAATTGATTAGTAGAGTTTTTGAATTGAAGCCATTTTGCTATCAGGACATTAAGTTCAAAGGAGCTAAAAAGTGGCAGCCTTCTAAAAACAGCCTGAGCCCATGACTCCTTCCCCTGCCTGCTATTGATGTGCTTTGTGACCAGTATGGGAAAGACCAAACAAGGGAGTGTCACGATCGCACCTTAGAGCTAATCTCTCAATTACTACTTTACTGCTACTGCCAGACAAAAGACACCAAAAGCTTAGACCTGTCACGCATAAATCTCTTTATTTGTGTGTCTCTTCGGTAATAGCTATGTGTGGTCTATATAATCCTGCTCTTTGTTGTCTATTTCTGTTGCAACTCAACTATAAAACACAGTCATGACTGACAGGTTAGTAAACATAAAAAATCTAATGTTGCATGGCTCAGTGAGGAGAGAACGATACTGTCATTATCATAGGGATGGAGGCTGTGTATTTCAAATATTATTCTAATTGAATGAAAATTATCAAGAAATGTTTTAGCTTTAAACAGATACATTTTTCATTGAGTCATTTTATGATTCCCTTGTTTCTTCTTAGTGAATATATTACTATTGGATGCAAAATGTCACTGTTCTGACACCTCAAATCTTGCAGTTCATGTTAAATATCTTGTCATCAAACGTTAAACATGACAATTCTTTAATAATAAAGTTTGAAAATAAGACTTAGAAGCGCAAGATTTGTCCCTACTAGAAGAAAAACAAAAGTTGTTCTTTTACTGGCATAGAAGCTAAAGTGAACTGTGTCAAAGTGAAAGCAGGGATGTCACAGCGATGCTCAGCATTAGCTGCATAATGGACAGGATTTACTGATAAAGCAGGGGCCTCATGTTGGCCATTTTCAGTGCCTTAAGTGGGCAGTCCTACATGACCATGGGGTAACAATTCCATTAATACATCAATGTCTTTTTAAAATGTTCTTTGCCCTAAATCAATTTGGACAAATGGGGAAATAATCACTTTTTTTTCATTGTTTATTGTATTATCTGAAACATTTTGGATCGTGTTCCAGTGACCAGGACAATGATACACAGTCAGTGATTTAGTTCACCAGAGTGCCTGGTCTTCACAGAGTTTTGATCAGTGATGAAAAAAGACACGATACTTTTTAGTTGTGGAACTTCAACTCACTTGAATGATGATTATGATGATGATGATGATGGTGATGATGATGATGATGATGATGATGATGATGATGATGATGATGATGATGATGATGATGGCCAGCCAAAATTACTCTAAGAGTAAGGATGCTCCTGAAGAACCCAGAACAACATCTAAAGTCCTGCAGGCCTTACTTGCCACAGTTAAGGTCAGCGTTCATGAATGAACAGAAAGAAAGGGACACAGGGTAAAAATGGCCTCCATGGGAGAGTTCCAAGGCTAAAACCACTGCTGACCAAAATGAACACAAAGGCTCGTCTCACATCTGCCAAAAACATATTGATACCCAATACTTTAAGGAAAATGTTCTGTAGATTGAAAAAAGTGGAAGTTTTTGGCAGGTGTGTGTCCTTTTACATCTGGCTTAAAACTAATGCTGCATTTCAGAAAAGGACGTCATGTCAAACATGGTGGTGGTAGTGTGATGGTCTGGGGTTGAATTGCTGCTTCAGTACCTGGACGACTTGCTTTAATCAATGGAACCATGAATTCTGCTCTCTACCAAATATCCATGCATCAGTTTGTCAAATTAAGATCAAGCACACTTGGGTTCTGCTGCAGGACAAAGATTCAAAGCACAACAGCTTCGTTCCTCCGCAGCCATGCAAAACACTCATTGCCACTTATTACAAACGGTTGAATGCAGCTGTTAACACCAAGGATCACACAACCAGAGCCAGGTCAGATTGGGCAGCTGTTTCCCCTTAAATAACTGAAATAATAATTTAAAGCTACATTTCACTTAGGTTATCTTTCTTTGATAATAATATTTGTTGTTTGGTGATATGAAACATTAAAGTGTGACAAAAAAGAATCTGTAAGGGGGTGAATACTTTTTCACTGCACTGTAACATGTCTTATTGATGAAACAAGTTTAAGTAAGGAGTTGCCTCCCTATTTTAGGTCAAAATCAAATCAAATATGTCACACAAAAATAAAAGACAAATAAATAAAAGCAAATCACGTCAAACTGTTTTGTCCATGATATGAACTGCACCCCATAGTGAGCATATTGGTTGTTGATAAAGTCAACCACAAAAAAGTTAAAGTGAAGTGTTTTTTCACTACCTTCCTTTCCAAATGACATTTGCAGAGACACCGGGCAACATAAACGTGAAACATGACGAGGTAGACAATTAGGAGTTAAAAGGCATGAAATGCTGTGGTTGTAATTCAGGCAGCATGTCCTCCGATTCAGTCGCACAATGTTGTGACAATTCCAGATGATACAGGGATCAAAAAGTAAAGATAAAAAAGAGGTCGTAGACTCATGGTCGTCACTTTGGATAGTTTTCCCATAGATTAGAAAGACATTCAGACACATGTACCCGAGAAAGCCTTATAAATCTGTGAGCTTGTCCAACATTTACAGATGCCGGTTCCCAGTCACACAAACACCTGTTAAAAGTCATCTCGCTCTTTCTTTTCATCTCTCATCGTCTTCTGCTGGTCCATTATCACTGTGAGTCTGCTCTCTGTTTCTTGAAGGGTTGCTTTCCTTGCAGTTTTTGGTGAAAAAAAAGAAGAGGTGATCTAAGCTGTATAGCCTGTGATTAATGACACAAGTAAAGGAAAACCAACCAAAGACGAGGAGGACAAATTTATTTTCCACTTTAAAAGAAGATGGAAAATTAGGGTAGCTTCCAAGGGTATTCATTTGATCTGAACAGGGCTTCAATAAAACAAATTCCTTCCACAGCTATTTTAGTTCTTTACTGAGAGGCATTCCCCAAACAAGCTTTTGTCTTCTGTCCTGACAGCCTTTAACTGTTTTGTTTTTTTTACCTGCTCCTGGTGACTCCCTGTTAAATCAATATATAATATTACCAAGGACAAAATTTGGTAAGCCAGACCACATGAAGCAGATATTTCTCCATGGCTGATGACAGATTCTGCCATTTGGTTCCAGCATCTTTGAGCTCAGCTTCTTATACAAGACGATCTGGAGCAGAATCAGTATTACTGTAGCTGTCAAGGATAACAAATGTATGGAGACTTTGTCAAGACATTACAGCAGATGATGCCTACTTTTATTAATTACATTTAGTATTACGTTACACAAAAGCAAAAAAAAATTGAAAATCAAGTTTTCATCAGGACTTTACTTCTTTAAGCACAAAATGATTTGATTAGCACAAATACTGCAGTGTTTGTTTGCATGATATTAGACTGCCATCTAGTGGAAAATGTTGCAATTTGATACAAAGTGAAGGTAGGGAATTAATAATTCATTAACGCTTTTCAAAATACTCAGGGTCACCTTACAAAATATGATTAAAAACAACACAAAATCAAAATAGAATAGTAAAACAAAGCCTAAAGAGATAAAGGAAGGCATCATTAAAACAAAACAATAAAAGATGAAAATAATCACAATGAGTTCACCAGTTTGAACAGGTGCGTCCAAGCAGGATTTAAAACTGGAAAGAGTCGGAGGTATGGATGTCAGGAGGAAGTGAGTTACAGAGGTCAGGGGCGGAGCGGCTGAAAGCCTGAACCCCCACAGTGATCAGACGGACTCAGGTAGGCCTAATAGTACGGGTGGGTGTGGTGATGTGAAAAAGATCAGAAAGAAACTGAGGAACAAGGTGGTGAATGGCCTAAAAAGTGAAAAGCAGGATTTTAAAATAAATGCAAAATTTAACAGGAATTCCATGAAGCTGCTGAAGAAAACAGGAGTGTTGTGGTTAAAGGAGGGAGTTCTGGTAATGATACACGCAGCAGAGGGCTGGACCAACTGAGGTTTATGAAGGGACTTTTGTAGAAGACCAAAGAGAAGGGCGTGGCAGTAATCAAGGCATAAAGCGTCCAGGGAATGGACCAGACATCTGCGTTACTTGATGCAAGTTTAAAGAGTGAGAAATCTTCATAAATTTGGTTTATCTTCCTCCTAAGAATCTTCAAGATGGATGACAGTACGAATGCTGAGGGGAAAGAAGGAAGAAATAAATAAATAACCACAACAAATGAAGTCAAAGACAACAAAACTGTAACAATCAATTATTTGCAGATTATTGTAAATTTAATGTTCAGATAAATTTGCCTCTTTTTTAAACTAACATTCATTAGTTCCAACTTTTCCAATGATAGTATGGGCAAACTTACATCGAATAGAAATATTTTAAACAGTAATAAACTAGAAATAACTGAGATGAAGTGATTAAACTGGACTTTTATGAAGCAGTATGGTCATATCACAAGCATTAGCTGTTACATGAAGGCTTTTAAAACAAGCCGTCTTTAAGTCCAGCAAAAACCAAAGAGAGGTCTTCATCATGGAGCACTCTGGTTTCTGACTCTTTGTTGTCATTCCTCAAACCATTGCTGTAGCGCAGTAAGGCACATTATCCTGCTGAAAGAGGCTACTGTCATCAGGGAATACTGTTTCAATAAAAGGGATGCACTGGGACAGCAGGAATGTTTAGGTCACTGATTTGTGTCTGGAGATAACATCAACAAGAATAACAAACTTTTAATTTTCAGACAAAACATAACACATGACCCTGCTGAACTCACTTGTATTTTCCTCCTAAGCTAGCGTTAAATTAACCATGTTTCTAATTGTGACTAATTAAAGGACTTGACACAAACGGGGGCCATGGTAGAGTGGTGGTCGATGCCACTGTCTCATAATCCTAAGGCTGCAGGTTCAAGCCCAGGCTACATCAGGAAGGGCATCCAGCATAAAATATGTGCTAAATCTACCATGCAGTTTACAAAAAAAAAAAAAAAGACGACACAAACACCCACATGAAAAAGCTAGCAGTCATAAATAAGTAAAGGTCTTACCTTCTACCATTTTTCAGGAGTTCAAAGGCCTCATTGATCTGATCCAGGGGCAGGTTGTTGGAGATAAACTCATCCAGTTTCAACTTGTTGTTCATGTAATCTTCCACCAGTTTCGGCACATCTATCACACTCTTCCAGCCTTCAGAAGATAATAACAAGGGTAGGTTTAGTTAACTAGCTTCATGTCAACTATCTGAGAACGTCTAAGATGAGCATCAAACAGAACTACACATAGAAACAATTTCCCCAAATGAAAGAAATGCTTTTTCCATTATCTACATTTTAGATACAACTAAAAGACTGAAGAGAATCTAGGACTGACGGACATCTTGAAATCTACTAACGTGTGCCGCAATAAAGCAGTAAACACACTTCTGCAACTTTTCTGTAAACATTTAGCTGAATTTGATGTCTGAGATTGTTCGTTTTTGCTGTTCGCTCACCTTTTAATGTCAATGTCAAATCACATTTTCTTTAAAGGTGTACAACTTAGATTTCATTCAAAGGTTTCACTTAAAAAAAAACTATTTTCAGCTTTAAAAAAAACAAACAAAAAACAATAATAATAACCAATTCCCAACAAATGACTCGTGTGGTATGGGAAGCCTTTTTCATGTTAAAATGGCTTTTCAACTTCTTTGAAGCTCACCTCCAAAATAAGTCCCCTTCAAGGTGCGTCCCATCAGGATCTTGATGACCTTGACGTTCATCGATTGTGTCTCTGTCCATCCAGCGATGACACAGGTGCCACTGTCTTCTGTTGTGGACTCCAGTGCTGCGCTCTAGGACAGCATGGCAGAACGTTTTACTTGTATCTTGTGTATCACCTGTGCATCAGCATCAGTATGTGGCCTCATGCAGACACATACTGTGCACTGAAATATCGGTTGTGACACCCACCATAACCGCTGGACTTCCGACACACTCCAGAGCGTAATCCACCCCTCCGTCAGTCAACTCCACCACAACCTCCTGGATGGGCTTGTTATGATCTCTCGGGTTGATACAATCAGTGGCCCCAAACTGTGTGGCTTTGTCAAACTTCTCAGGGTTGACGTCGACCGCGATGATCCTTTTTGCCCCAACCGTCTTGCAGCCCATGATGGCAGCCAGACCAACAGCTCCCAGCCCAAACACGGCGCACGAGGAATCTTTTGTGACCTAAATGAACAGTAACAGGTTAAACAAAACATACATTACTGTATTTATTTATTTACTTTAAAAGGTCTAAAACTCCTTCTTTTAATATCATCAGATGATCGTAGTTTAACACTCTGGCATAAAAGGCAGCAGGCAATAAGTATTCATTTTAATCATTATTGAATATCCTTTAGGATAATAAAGTATTATATTATCTACTCTTAATTTAAGGAACACCTATGTGAAGGATCTGCTGCCATCTTCTGGAGGGATTTAATAATTACAACTCAGCCAGTGAGTTTCATCATAAAAAAAATTGTGAAACATAAATGAATATTTGCATGTATTTTACATTTGTTGATTTGTTATTCATTTTATCCTGCACACAAACCTTCCGCACAGAACAACCACAAGATTCACATTAGTGTTTAAAAATTTCAAGTTAGACAAAAATGTCTTGCAGGTTTGGGTCCTCTCACCTTGCCTGTATTAATGGCTGCCCCATAACCGGTGGAGACGCCACAGCCAAGCAGACAGACTTTATCCAGAGGTGCATCAGGTCTTATTTTTGTAACAGATGTGTCAGGAACCACCGTGTACTGACAGAAGGAGCTCACACCAAGGAACTGATACACCTGCTGTCCGTTGCAAGATATCCTGCTTGTGCCATCAGCCAAAACACCTGCTTGTGTGTTTTCCCTAAAAGCCACAAGATGATTAGTGTTAAATAATTACTGATTAGATGATTAGTCTTTAAAGACCACAAATGCAACAGAAAAAATGTGACTTTCAGCATGTGACTGTCATCATGTGATGAGGAAATCACCAGTTTGTCTTGCAGAGATTTGTTTTGGAACGCTGACACCGACAGCAGTTTCTGCAAAACGGCAGAAAAAGAGGAATGACTTTATCCCCTGAGGACAAAACAAAAAGTGAAAAAAAAAAAAAGTTAGGTTATTGCATAAAAAGAAGGAGTGCGACCTTTAATGCTTTTGTCTTTTTTTGTGAACTCCACAGTAAAACTCACCCGGGGAGAAGTCTGTGACTCCTAGGCCAACACTCTCCACTATTCCTGCTGCCTCGTGGCCGAGAACTAAAGGGAACCGTCTTAAAGTCGTCCCTTTCCCAGCCTCATACAGGTATTCCCAGTCTGTGTGACACACCCCTGAGGCAACAACCTGCACAAATAAACCATTGAGAATTGTTGTCAAACATGGTGAAGTTCATGCTTTAAGTGTCTACACCACCAGATGGCAAAACTGGGAAGATGTGAAAAGTAGTGATAGAGAAACTGAAGCTTTGTCAGCCACTGAATCCATGTTGAAATGGCTCAGTGTTCCAAAGCATTTCATACAATTACATATTGCAATATATACGGGCCAAGGCATGTGAAAAAATAAAAACAGGAAAGTCTTGTTGCAGCAGCGTAACCGTCCAAGTCTTTTCCATATGTGTGTGGAACGCTGTAAATGAGCCAATAGTCTGTTAGCTCACTTCCTACTTTGTTGAAGCAACTTTCTGACACAGAACTATTGCTATTACTATTGAAATCCACCAGCAACACGGTTTTTAAACAAACCTGAGGAAAAGTGGTTCAGAGCATCTATATCTGGGCATCAAAAAAAGGCATCTCCATAACAGCAGGGCATTCTTACAATAAAGAAAACAGAAACAAATACTTAATTCTAATAAAAGCCTGCCACTTTGAAGCAGTATATTAATTTTATTTCATAAGAGAGACTATAAAGAGGTGGTTTTTATTTGTAAAGGCTGTTTTATGATAACCCTGTTCTGAATTCACAACTGAAGAAGCACAAATATAGATACTGTGGAGTGTTTACAAAGTTATTTGGAAAGTTCTGTTTACCTTGATCCGGACTTCATGAGCTTTAGGTGGGGCCACATCCACCTCTACAACAGACAGGGGCCTCCTCGGCTCCCAAGCTATAGCTGCTTTGCATTTGATCACCTGACCCCCCAAAAAACAAACAAAAAAACACGTTGTGGAGCTGCTGTTTACACATTAAATATACCCTTTATGTGCACATACAAGAGGCTTATAATAAAACAGCTGAATGAGGAACAGAAACCAGTATGAACAGACAAAAACTAGCTAAAGCTTCTTTTTTTTCTGAAGTTTATATTTTTGTTCGTACCTTTCCAGCTGTTGCCATCGTTAAATAATTGACCTGTAACTGAACAAAACAATGTTTAAGTCTGCTTAAACTAACAAGTCATTCTGAGGCAATTTGTTGTCGTAAACATAACCGAATTAAACAAAGTCATCCATACTCACCGCCTACGTCAACTGAAAAACACACAGAGAACGTCCTGTTTAAACCGTTAAAGAGTTTACGACACTTTTCGACAATCTTGGGCTCCTTTACGGCAGTCTGCTGTCGCACACGTGTTGATCGCATCAACCACAGTCGGTGGTTGACAACAACTAGCACATCAGGTAAATAATTTGCTTCACATTTCACCATTTAAAATGTATCTCAGACATTTAGGTGGTTGTACCTTTATGTGAGCATAAGACTCGTGGAGTTTTGTTGGAAAAAAACGGCGAGAAATGTAAGTTTTTGTTACTAGGCACGAGCTAACTTGTTAGCAACAACAGGACACGCCGTTTGAAATTTGTGTTGAATACAGCATTCGCTCAGCTCCTCGGTGTTCAATAACTTTATTATTAACTTTGTATTAGTTTAGTTTGTTTACATGGCACTTTCTAAAACCAGACTTACAAAGAGCTTTACGTGAAGTGCATGTAAGTCGTCTGAAAGAGCATTTGCAGCAATAGATTAGACGAATAAAGCTAAAAAGGAGGGTGCTAACACACATATCAAACAGAAACTCTTTAAATGAGGAAGGTCTTCATGCATTTAAAAGATATCTCGCCATCATTCTTGCATTAAGTTGTCTTGACAAGAAAGCCTGTAGATTAGGAAGAAAAATTTAAGTGATGAAAGATTGCAGGTGTAACCTAATCTTTGCTTTAGAGACGAATGACTGAATTGATCTCTGAGTTTGATTGAAGACCATTAGATGTAGAAACACAAAACTTAAAGTGAAGTAGAATCTTAATTGATGAGTAGTTTGAGTTTTGGACCAACTGCATACTGCAAACAAAGTCTTTGCTTACAAAAGCATAGAGAGTTATAATGGTCTAAGTGTAGTGACAGAAAAGCCTGAATCACAGTTTATTGGCTGATATCAGGACATATTTCAGCTGGATTTTATTAGGTGAAAATAACTGGACTGAACAGAGTCAACATATTTGTCAATTTGTTGATCAAAAGATGAATTTGTGTGATCAGCTGAAATGCTTTGGAGACGCTATTAAGAAATTGATTAGGGACACACATCAAGTCATTTATTTCACGTGAAGAAACTGTGGAGACATCCAGTAACTGATATCAGCCAGACAACTACATTTGAAGAGTCACTGGTCTTTAAAGTTAGGCGAAGCTGTGTATTTTCAGAATGACAATGAGAAAATAGGTCCTTATTTTCATAATTAAAGGATGTAGTTTTGTGATGCTTTCAAATCTTTGATTTTTTTCAGAGGATTCAAGGAAAATGTCTTTTCGAGGAGGAGGTGGACGAGGCGGTGGAAGAGGTGGAGGTTTTAACAGAGGTGGTGGATTTAACAGAGGCGGCGGATTTAGAGGTGGTGGAGGATTCGGACGTGGAGGAGGAAGAGGAGGTTATAACAGACAGCAAGACTATGGTCCTCCGGATCATGTTGTAGGTAAGCTTGTTAAATCACATCCATAAAGGCCCAAGGAAATTTGTTATTTTTCTCCCTAATTCTGTTTTTTAGTTTCCTGAATTTTATGTTTAATATTGTAACCACTTTTTGTTTCTACATAAACAAACAGTAAAATGTTCACAATTGCATTGACAAATTGTTTATTATCAAAAATACGATAAACTGTTTCAATGCAACAGAACATTTAATGCTTTATTAAGGTGCTTAAAATTCTGCTTGTAAGACATTTTTTATTTAATATACATTCTAGCATTACAGGAAAAAGGTTTCTCACATGTTTCATGTTGGAGATTAGATTGTATATAACATACAGTCTATGTGTGAGAATAAAGAAACAATACAATAAATTAAAACTGCGTCACCTGAAGTATAAATCACAGCTTTGATTCACTGACGGTGATCAGGAGGATGCAGCTGCGTTGTTTTGATGACTTATGTTTCCACATGAAGTTTAGCTGGACAGCTTTTAGCCTGATGGACACTCTAATTGTTTTCTGGGAAACGTCACCTAAAACAGACTTTTTCTTATCTTATTTTGAACATAAAGCTAAGAGGCTTTTAACAAAAACACCTCACCTCTGCTGACGTGTTTTCACGTGGATGAGTTAGTTGAAGTTACGAGCTAACTTCAGCTCCTTTCTGGGTTTTGATACGACTCTTCAGGTGTGACACATTTTCTTTCTGTTGCATTCACTTGTGTACAAACAAAACCTACTGAAAAGTTGTTCATGGTTATTGTTTGGATACTATTTTGGTCTAAACTCTGTGCTAAATGAATGTTGTAATTTCTGTATGCCTATAGAAGTGGACGTTTTTGTGTTTGCTCTTTAATAGACCAGCTGGAGAAGGATTCATCACTTACAGATTTCTTTTTTTTATTTAGACTAAGCTGAAAACTGTATCTTAATTCTAGTGGATCTTGTTTTCCTGGAGTAATTTTGTCACATTGTGTTCCCTTTCTGCAGCCGTTGGAGAGTTCATGCATCCCTGTGAAGATGATATTGTGTGTAAATGTACAACGGAGGAAAACAAAGTTCCATATTTCAACGCCCCGGTGTATTTGGAAAACAAAGAGCAGATTGGAAAAGTGGATGAGATATTCGGCCAACTAAGGGACTTTGTATCCTTTCTGTTGTCCTGACTTCCGTCTCTGCACCTCCTAAACAACATGAATGTGTCACACTCAGAATACTAACCATCCTTAACTAAGTCCTGCAGTATTTTTCAGTCAAACTCTCAGAGAATATGAAAGCATCGTCGTTCAAGAAAATGCAAAAGGTAAAAGAAGAATCTTCCAGAACAGTTTGAAACACTGAATGTAGATGTATTTGGAGGCTGAGTGGTATTCATTATCCACCTTTTTCAGTTTTACATAGATCCGATGAAGCTCCTCCCGTTACAAAGATTCCTGCCAAGGCCACCGGGAGAAAAGGGTCCTCCAAGAGGAGGCAGGGGGGGAGGTAGAGGTGGAGGAAGAGGTGGTGGTCGTGGAGGTGAGCCAATCATTCATTCATTCATTTTCTTTTAGTTTTGTCACCTGTGCTTCGCTGCTCGTTAGTTTCAGTTGCTGTGGCTTGAGAAAAGAAATCCATCACTTTTGATATTTTAAAAGAACAGCTTGTAAGAAGTGGTTGGATCATTCTTCTTCCTTGTTTCAGGTGGTTTTCGAGGCAGCAGAGGCGGAGGTGGCCGTGGTGGAGGATTTGGAGGTGGACGTGGAGGAGGAGGCTTCAGAGGAAGAGGAGGGGGAGGTGGAGGGCGTGGATTCAGAGGTGACGTTCTTTGTGGGTCTTTCAATCATCTCTTCTAGAAAACACATTTACATGGTTTATGTCTAATGGCTGCTTTTTGTTGTCGCTCGTCTTGGTTCCCTGCAGGGAGATGATCAGACTCTGACCTCATCCTGTCCTCGCTCGCTCCATCTGAAACGATGCGCTCTCTGTGAGATCCTGACCACAAAGACTCAGACTCTCAATCTACTTGATGAACTTGATTTACTTTTGTACCAGTTTTGGATAAGTGAGTGATGGATTTTAAGTATTTTATTATTTAAAAGGTCCATATGTATGCTTGTGTATAACATAGAGGGGACCTTTTTTTCACTATTGGAACATTGTTGAATCAGTTTGTTAAAAAAGATAAAAAGTGTTGTTTTGTACTGATTGAGCTATCATGTTTGACAGATTTTTAAAATACAGTTCCAGGAAACTCATTCACAAACCTTCACACACTGGTTTCTTTACATGTGGTAAATCAGACTTTATTCACTGGGAGCCTAAGATCTTTTATTACCAAATTGTAATATCTCCTTAAAAATGTATTTTTGTTAAAGGCCTTGATTAAAAGGTGCTGTTAAGCTGTGGGTGTGTTTTTCATTCTCTGGTCTTTTGAATAATTTTTGACATTTTAAAACAGTGTGAATACAAAGCTCATTTACCACTATTATTTGGAAAAGAAACAAAAAAAACAATGCATCTGATAACCTGAATCCAGTTTAAAATTTGTAAATAACCTTAATTTTTGACTTTGTTGTCACTGATTACAAGGAAAGCATTTGCACATTCTTATGAAAAAACATTTCCCTTCCTATCCAACTTATTTAAATAACGTGGAGAAAAGTGCATATACATATTTACACAGTGCATGAACATAAATACATTTCATGTGAACTCCAAGCTTTTAATATTTGTTTTAAAAAAATAATTAAAAATTTTCCTAAAACTAAAGTTTCTGAAAAGTGTTGCTCTTTGAAGTAATTTAGGTGGTTGGAGGCAGGATAGACCTGAAGGTGAATTGAGGTGAATAGAGATTAAGGATGTTTTAATTAAAGTGGAACAGCCAACTAAAAAAAAAAGGCTTTCACATAATTTTTGAAGTCTTTTTAGATTTTAACATAATGGTAACACATTCCAATATGTTACACTTGTTACGAATAAAAGGTGTTGTAAATATGTTTGCTTTTTAATTCAAGTTGAGTACTTGAACTGTTAAAACTCCTTTTACTAGTAAAAGGGTTGCTTTTTCTGTAACTTCATTGTTTAATAGACTTTTGAGTGACCCTTTTCCTTGACTAGGTGCTCCAAAATGAATATTTGAGCCGAAGAAAAAAGGTGTTTCAAGTATTATCCAAAACTGCATATTTTTTATTTTGCCAGATGTGATGCATTTTATTCAGGTGAAAAACATAAATAGTATCGACATTTTAAAGCTGTATAAAAGATCTGTTTGTGTCCAGTTGTTTTGAAATCGACAGTGATGTAACTATACAGCAGAGTGGATGATTATCTGGCGATGCAGAGTCTTGGAGCATCAGGTATGAGACTGGCTTTATTGGCGTCCAGATGATGATACTCCTCAATCAGAGCATTAAGAGAGGAAAGAGCCTCCGTGAAGAAGCTCTGCTCCATCCCATCTACATGCAGGTAGTGATGTAAGTGAGCCTTCTTCTTGTAGAGCTTGGTAAAGCGTTCTCTCAGCTCCGTGAATGTGGGCTTCACACAGGTGTTGTTGGCCAGCGCTAACAGGGAGTGAGAGTGTCCGACAGGAGGCACCGAACACAGTCCTGTCTTCCAACCCTCCTGATTCCACGAGACAAACGGCAGCGATGGCCTCAACCTTTCGATGTTCCTGCGGAGATCAGACACCTGAACGTTGCCCCTGACCATGAGCGCACAAGCCAAATAGAGGCTGTGCTTTGGGTCGGCTCGGATCAGCTGGTGATCTTTACTGAAGGCGTCGCTGAACATCTGATCCAATCTTCTCGTGGGGACGTTGACGTCTGCCAGCGTGTACAGGGGGGTGAGGCTGGGCACAAGGTAGTGCAAACGAGGGAAAGGAACCAAGTTTGTGGCAATCTCATTCAGATCCATGTTGAGAGAACCCTCAAAACGTGCAGAGCTGGTAATATTGAGCAACAGGTTGGCCACAATGTTATTCATGGAATCAAAGGGCTTCTCTGCCCCGCTTAGCCCACCCAGTCCAGAAGTGACTGTGCTGTCTCTCTTCACCACTGACCCCGGCTTTCCACCAGGAGACATAAGATTTATCTTGTGCACGATGTCCGTTAGAGACTGGTTTTCCACAGGCAGGACACAGTCGGCGTGCTCTGTTAGCTCTCTCATGGCCAAGACGCTGTTATAAGGAGACGTGATGACATCATCTTCTGCTGACGGATACATGGAGGTGACAATGCGACACACGTCAGGGAACTCCTCTTCCAGCAGACTGAGAACTTTTGTCCCCAGACCTGAGCCTGTACCTCCTCCCATAGAATGAATGAGAAAGAAGCACTGTAGGCAGTCACAGCGTTCGGACGCCCTCCTCAGCTTGTCCACTATCGATTCCCTGTAGGCCGAGCCGTACGTCATGTATCCAACTGCCCAGTTGTTGCCTGAACCCGACACATCTGTGAGGAGCTGAGTGCTGTCGAACACCTCCCTCAGGGGGCCCTGCAGGATCTCGTTGACCACACCTTCCTCCATATCCACCAGGACCGCTCTGGCCTTCAGATGTTGAATTCTCTCCCCAACACAATATGCTGTACCATCACTTTTCCTTGAATCCACATTCTGGAAAAAGCTGCTGAGGGCCTCATCGTACACTCCCTTCTTATTGACATGTGCGTGCTCGCGCAAAGCAAGATCCCAGAACCTACAGCCGACTTGGTTTCCACACTGTCCGACTTGGACCACGACTGACTGTGTCATGGCAACAGCAACAGGAAGACTCGTTTTAACACCACCTAAGCCAAACTTTTTATCATTTCTCCCGACATTCGCCTCTGAAACAGCTGTACATAGTAACCTTTGAACGCGCCTTCGCCATGTTTTTTTTTAGATAAGGTGCTGCAGCATTTGGCTCGTTCGTTCTTGTTAGACCCAGTTTTTTCCTCCTTCCTGCTTACGTCACACTTACATTGAGTGTTCTAGTTTCTGATTGGCTCAGACGTTAACTCCTTTACGGCAGCGCACGAAGACCACCTCTCTCTCTCTGCAGGAGGAACGAACATGGAGACAGCTGGGAAAGTAAGTTCTCACTAAGTTTGCAAGTAGTATCGTCTTTACGGTATTTTAATTTGCGCGTGCATGTAATATAGCGTAAATTCGTGCTTATAGGACCGAAAATGGTAAATTTTGTCCGCCAACGCGAAGACTTTCACGTGCATTGATTATGAAGCGCAACAAAGAATCACTGTTCCCAACTTGGCAGAGACCTTTGGTTGGTCAGTTTCAACCGGAACCTTCGAGTTTCTGCACCGCCTCCTCTTGGAGATATGAGACTTCGCTTTTTCTTTAAGCAAATAATTTAATGCAAACCGCTAATAAATAATTTTGTCGGCAGCAAATGATAGTCGTACCACGCCAGGGTTAACATGAAGTTAATGATTCAGCTGCAGAAGGAATGTTCTGGGACTTTGGCACAGGCTGGGCTCTGAGGTTATCTAAGTTATAAAACTTATTGCCGTTCAGTTCAGTTTTAAGGCCTATCGTTCCTTGAAGGGATGCATATCACCCGCCTTCATGCTAGATGAGACAAAAATCATTTTATGTTGAGAAATTGAGTTATAGCTGTTTTGTTCAAACATTGAAAATAGCATTATGCACAAACTCATGCAATATCTGGCCTGATCTGTTTGTGCTTTAAGCATGGGTTGTGAATGACTGTCAGCTACTGCCGCACCAAATATTAACACAATATCTGTAAAATAAATTGAGGTATAGCTATGTTTGTGTAAGCTATGGTCAAATTGCAGTGGAAGCCATCTTTAACTTGATGATTATCAAAGTTAGTTGTAGATTTACAGCCAGTAATTATTTTCTGAGCGTCATTAAACTCCATTCAGTGCTTTATGAGATGTTTTGCTAACCGGCAAACAGGGTTTTCTCTGAAGGTTATGGCCAAGGTTTTAAGTAAAGATGTCTTTTCAGTGTGTTGTGCTCAAAGTGTGTGTTGGGGATTAGGCTCAGTTATCCACTTATTATTTCCTCCAGATCCACAGATCTGAAGGAAATAAAAACATGAACACTGATTAAAACTACACACGCTCTCTTTGTCTGAGCTGCCAGTAAAGCAGCACATCAGTTAATCATTGCATCTGTTTGACTTAATTGAAACATGCTGTGTTTTCCTTCAGGTGATTAAGTGCAAGGCAGCTGTTGCCTGGGAACCAGGAAAGCCTCTGTCCATCGAGGAGGTGGAGATAGCCCCACCTAAGGCCCATGAAGTTCGCATTAAGGTGAGACACTGACCTATGTTTACCTGTGCCAGAAAAGCCTTATTTAGATGCACCCTCATTTATTTGTAGAGGTGTTTAAATTTGAGGATTTCATTTTAGTTGCACATAGTTTTAATCGACTTTTGAGGTGTTGTTATCATACACTGTTTAGTATGTTCAGTACAAGCAAATGATGAGTTTTTGTTGTTTTCTAATTGAATGTCATGTTCAGTACTTGTAAAGCTTAAAACTATACTGCTCCTCTCAGCTCTTTGCTACAGGAGTGTGTCATACTGATGCCTACACTCTAAGTGGCAGTGACCCTGAGGGGCTTTTCCCCGTCATCCTGGGACATGAAGGCGCCGGGACCGTTGAGAGCGTGGGGGAAGGTGTCACCAAATTCAAGCCAGGTGAGCAGCAGCCATTAAATACATGTTAAACATTATGCATTTCTTTGTTAATTATATTTTTATTAAAATACATATTTATTTTTGCTTAGGTGATACTGTCATCCCTTTGTATGTGCCTCAGTGTGGTGAATGCAAATTCTGCAAAAATCCCAAGACCAACCTCTGCCAGAAAATTAGGTAAAATGACATTACAATTTAAAAACTCACCCTGCTTTTAGTCTTCCAATTCAAAGCTCTGTCATCAAAAAAAAAAAAAAAATCTCATGCATTTATTATGCAAACCTTTTTTTTTCCTGTGGTGTTTCCATCATGCAGAGTAACTCAGGGTCAGGGCCTGCTCCCTGACAAGACTTCACGCTTCACTTGCAAGGGAAAGCAAGTGTTTCACTTCATGGGGACCAGCACTTTCTCAGAGTACACTGTGGTGGCTGACATCTCACTGGCAAAGGTTAATGAGAAAGCTCCACTGGATAAAGTGTGCCTTCTTGGATGTGGTATTTCTACAGGTTATGGTGCTGCTCTCAACACTGCCAAGGTGAGTATTAAAGGCTGTATTCAGTGAGACATTGCTGCTTTTATTTAAAATGTAACCAACATGTATTTATTTATTTACTTTTTTATTTAACATTGATCTTAACTTGGCAAATTTGAAAAAAAAAGACAACTGGTGAAAGGCCAGGTGTCTTTAAAACTTTAGTCCAGAGAGCTTGATTCTCAGGTGTATGCCGTCTCTTTCAGGTTGAGGCTGGTTCCACGTGTGCTGTGTTTGGACTGGGAGCGGTTGGCTTGGCCGTCTTAATGGGTTGCAAGACTGCTGGAGCAACCAGGATCATTGGTGTGGACATCAATCCTGAGAAGTTTGAGAAAGCCAAGGAGTTTGGAGCGACTGAATTTGTGAACCCAAAGGACCACAGCAAGCCCATCCAGGAGGTTCTGGTGGAAATGACGGACGGAGGTGTGGACTACTCATTTGAGTGCATTGGAAATGTGCAAATCATGGTGAGAACTGCATTTTCTGATATAGTAAATGTTTGTCATGCATCACACTATGCAGGTACACAGATGAATAATTAATTTTTGGTGCCTGTTTTGTTCAAAACAAACTTAGTGTTTCATTGAATAAAAACTGTGTGTGCATAAAACCTGTAAATATGGTTTCTTATTTCAGAGAGCTGCACTGGAGGCCTGCCATAAAGGTTGGGGTGAAAGTGTCATCATTGGTGTTGCTGGAGCGGGGCAGGAAATCTCCACCAGACCATTTCAGTTGGTGACGGGGCGAGTGTGGAGAGGCACAGCATTTGGAGGTGAAGGAAGTGGTGCTGTTCGACCTGTAATCGTTCCTTGATATAATTCTAAAATGGCTTTTATCATTTTTATTTTCCTCTCACCTGCAGGCTGGAAGAGTGTGGAGAGTGTCCCTAAACTGGTGGAAGACTACATGAATAAAAAGTTGAAGGTGGATGAGTTTGTGACCCACACTCTGCCCTTTGAGAAGATCAACGAGGCCTTTGACCTCATGCACGCTGGAAAGAGGTTTGACACGTATTTATGTTTGCATCCAGACCATAGGGATGCTTTTTTTGTCATTTTGTATTTCCTTTCTTTGAGTAAAGCCTGTTTATCATTCTAGCTTCTTGTTGTTACAATCCACTGGTTTGTTTTCTCACTCTGATGCATTTTTTTTTCTTTCCTTTTTTTTCATTGCAGTATCCGCACCGTGCTGACTTTCTGAATTGCCTACAACATTTGTCACATCTGGCCTTTCAACGGTTTCCCACCATAGATCCAGCACTTATTTCTCTGCACTTTGATAGCACAACTTTCAATGTTTAGAAAACAATCCATTAACACCAATACAGTCATTTGAAATGTAAACTCTGTTAATAAAAAATCTAAAATATCTGTTTTCTGTGGTGAGTTTTGTTTATTTTCACTTTTTATTTGCATGTCAGGCTTTTGGCTGTTGGTCTCACTAAACAGTCAGCAATGAGTGTTTTTCAGCTTTAAGAACCCTTTAAGTTTAAATCATGTAAACAAACAAATATACAACAGTGATACAGCCGCATTTAGCATCTACATGAATGCCCCACGTGTATAAACCAGGTTTCAATCTCACAGTAAAATGTCACTCTGTCACTATCAATATGGCAACTTCACAAATATCTGTTTTTCAAAGGCTGACAAATCGACTAGTGACCACTGTATGCAGTGCATTATTATTCCAAAGTCCTTAATTTTTTCTTATGAATTTAGTCTAAGTGGATTTTCAAGGCTGTTTATTTTAATTCATGAGTAGAGTTTTGATAAAGGACTTAATCATTGTACATGTAAAGAAAGTAAAAGTAGCAAACTTTAGCTGTCTTCTGTGAAGGACATTGAATAAAACAGTTGTTCAAACTGTTGAAAACATATATTGCTAAAAATATGTTAAAACGTGTCTCATTTGCCTCTTATTACTGCCAAACATGAAAAATTGAGTACCTGCTTTGTTTAGTAAGAAACAGTTCAGATGCCCTTCATCCCCACAAGTGTATAACCCCAGTTTGTTTAAATTTACAGAGGGAGCTAAAGAGATTTTTATAAATGGTGAAAAAGCTAAAGTGTCCCAACAAAGGACATTTGAATTGCCACAGCTGGAGCACATGGCATATTTCTTCTTAAACACATTTTATACAGCGTATTTCAACCATCTTAATTATTTGATTAGAACTGCCTCATTTTGTTCTCATCAAAGTTGAACAAATTAAAATGATCTAACCAAAATAAGATGCACATTTTCTGTCGCGCATGCGCACTGTTGTGTAGGCGGATAATCCAATCAGCTATTTTAACTGACGTAAAAAAACGGATCGTCTTTTCCAGAAGATGGCGACTGCTGTAGTGGTAAGTTCTGCACAAACACAGGTAGCTGAATAACTCAGTGTGAGGTTTACGCACAAGATAAAAACACGTTTATCCGGCGTTAAACACACACATGATAAAAGACAAGTTAGTGACAGTTATCACTTCAGAAATCCCTAAAACTTGTGTAAATAATCAGCTTTCGGGACAGCTCGCCCACATCAACTTGGCGTTTGTTAATGAAAGTCGACGTTTTAATCCTGACACTCCCAGTTGCGAAATTTTGGCGTGACTTTTATAATGTTGCTAAGGAGGAAAGCGAAGCGCCAGTTAAGTCAGTTCTGACCCGTTGCCGACTGTTTTCAGAACCGAGCCGTGCTTTGAATGAATGAGGAGGGAGGCTCGCTCGCTGGCTCGCTCGTGGCGTTAACGTTCACGTCAACGGCTGCGTCACCTGTGCGCTCCAGCTAACGTCGGAGAAGGTTCGGTTCTGGTCGGTTCCTGCCAGGATTCGTGTCTTATCGACAGGCAGAAGTGAGGAGGGGGGTGTTTCAGCCCAACTCGAGTTTAGGTTCTAGATACGGAAGTCTGAGCAGTTTGGTGCCCCTCGGTGTGTAAAGGTAATGTTGTTAACGAAAATGACGAAAACGAAAATGTTTTTTTATGAGCTGACCAAATTCTCACCACCTTTTTGGAGGTGCGGGCTAAAAACAACCATCCGAGTCTGAGGATTAAAGGATAGGTTAGGTTGAAATGGTAACCACGTGTGTTTAAATGCTGAGCTCGAGCCTAACCGCCCTGCTTGATTCTTCCATTTTTATTATTTCTCTTTTATTTTTGTTTTTTAGCAGCAAAGTCACTCTCATACTTTAACCCAAACGTCTTGTCCGATTCCGCCACATTTGTTTACCTGCACAGACTAAGAAAGTCAAATGAAAGTTAACCACGTGACTCAATCTTCCACGTTTTTTTTCTTCTGCTGTTCAGCTCGGTGCTTTGTTTACATTGAGTGCGGACCCGCATTTCAAAACTGCAATCGGTATATTGGAGTAAATTCCTTCTAACAGCACACTTTCATATCGTTCAGGATACACTTTTTGAGTTTGTAACAGTCGTTACACAAACCACATTGAAACAAAAAATGATTTGTTTCAGGCATCAACTTCCATTCCTGCGAATCCCGAAAAGGAAAATTGTGAAACAACCATTCAAAAGGTTGTGAGTCCTGAAGCTTACATCAAACATCCATTACAAAACAAGTAAGCTGCTGCTGTCTTTTACTCCCTTTTTTCTAAACCAGCTCTAAATTAATGGTTGTATTTCTCAAAAAGCCCTGAAAGAGGTTCATCAGAACAGTTGAGTCTGCTGCTGAAATACGAGTTAAGCTTCTTACAAGATTCATATTGATTTTGTTTATTAACTCGCAGCACAAACTGCACGTCATCTCAGTATCACTACAGATGTTACAGATGTTACACAATGCAGTGCATGTAGGCGTAGTCTTTCAACATACCTTTCTTTTTCTTTTTTTTACAGGTGGGCTCTGTGGTTTTTCAAAAATGACAAAAGCAAAACATGGCAAGCCAACCTTCGCCTCATCTCTAAGTTTGACACTGTTGAAGACTTCTGGGCGTAAGTAAATTATTACTCTATAGTTCAACAACACGTGGTGCACAGGACCTTTTCAGATGTTGGAACAAAAAAACTATATGAGTAAGGGCAAGTTTACTTCAAATGTTTGCTTTAAAATCAAATATGTGTTTGTTTTTTTTTGGCCTGTAGTGTTATGTAGGCATGTGATATTTACTGGACACTGCAGAGTTAGAGATATTACTCGCCCTGTTGTAAATATCAAGGAGTTTGTGGGATCTGACTGCCGATTCGCAAATATCTAAATAAATACAACTAGTTTGTCTATTCAAAGATTCTGAGTTGCAAAACCTTTTGTAACCAAATCAGATAGAAACTGCTTTCTTTCTACTAATTTAAACCCGTCTGCTGTATTACTGCACTACCGGATGCATACCCATAGGCTAAAGACAAAGATATTGTTTTCTACTGAATTTTTAGATTTGTGTAAATAGTTGAATTATAAAAAGCCCATCTTTAATTCAACAGAGATGTGTTTTTTTTTCCTGTATAAATTCAGTTGAGTAATTAAGAAGTTATCTGGACTTTTGGTCATTTGTTTGTATGAGGTTTGCTTGCTTTCTGCTTTTTTTTGTGCACAAGAAGCCAAGTACCATCTTGTTCCATTATATTTATTGAAAGGCTAATACACTCACCGGCCACTTCATTAGGTACGCTTGTTTAATTGCTTGTTAACACAAACTGCTAATTAGCCAATCACATGGTAGCAACTCATTGCCTTTGGGCATGTAGATGTGGTGAGGACAATTTGCTGAAGTTCAAAGCGGGCAACAGAATGGGGCAGAAAGGGGATTTAAGTGGCTTTGAATGTGGTGTGGTTATTGGTGTCAGACGAGCTGGTCTGATTATTTCAGAAACTACTGGTTTCCTGGGATTTTTACACACATCCACCTCTAAGGTTTAAAAAGAACGGCCCAAAGAGGAGAAAAAAAACGCCTTGTTAATGTCAGAGGAGACTGGACAGACTGGTTTGAGATGACAGGAAGGCAACAGTAGCTCAAATAACCACTTCTACAAAGTTCTGCAGAACACCATCTCTGACTACAACACGTTCATCCTTGAAGCAGGTGGACTGCAGAAGACCACACCAGGTGCCACTCCTGTCAGCTAAAGAACAGCAAACCGAGGCTACAGTTTACACAGACACACCGAAATCGGACAATAAGAAATTAGAAAAACATTGCCTGCTCCGAGTCTCGACTCGCTGAACCCCAGCGGCCTCCACCGTCATCAGATCTCAATCCGATCAATCAGCTTCGGGATGTGGTGGAACGGGAGACTCACATCATGGATGTGCAGCTGACAAATCTGCAGCAACTGTGTGATGCTATCATGTCAATATTATAGACCAGAATCTCTGAGGAATGTTTCCAACACCTTGTTGAATCTGTGACATGAATAATTAAGGCTGTTCTGAAAGCAGAAGGAGGTCAAACCCAGTACTAGCAAGATGTTCCTAATAAAATAGCCAGTGAGTGTATATTGAAAACCCAGCAGCTCACATCCCAGTGATCTTTGACGAGACTATCAGGCAGTAGTTAAATGTTATAACTAACATATCCTCCTTATTTTGCAGATTGTATAATCACATTCAACTATCAAGTAACTTGATGTCTGGTTGTGACTACTCACTATTTAAGGTAAGAGCTTTTAGTAAAGCCTCACCATTTATATTTTATTCAAAACTGAAGTCTGTGTCTCAGTTTTCCCTGTTTATAGTAAAAACTTTCGTTTGAGCCGTGCTATCAAGTCGTGTTGTGGATCGTAGATAAACTCCACTCGTGAGTTTAACATATATTAGTATTGCACTTGATCTTCTCTGATGGTTTCGCAAAGCTTATGAGAAAATAGCAGTTTATGAAAATCAAAAAAAAACACTGAAACTGGAGCTCATTTATCAAAGTTATGTTTCACAATATACGAGAAAGTTTTAAAAATGGAAGTTACTACTCAAATTTGTCATTGTAATAAACATTTATCACAGAATCATGATAAAACCCTTGTTCAAATACTCCTCTGAGCTTAGCTTCTGTATAAATTTCTTACCAGAGTTCTTCTGTTGCTTACTCATAGATAAATATAAAAAAATGCATGTGTTTTTACTTCTAAGTAAGTCTTCCTACACAAAATCCCACCAAAGCATGTTTAAATCTTCTGCACGTGTAATGTGTGAACACGTCCTTCAGGAATTCATCTTCCCTAAATGAAAAAGTGAACTCTCTCTTGTTTACCTGGCGCTTCACATATTGAAAGTGGAGCCTGCTTAAACAAATGGATGAAAATATCTAAAGGGTAAGTGTATGCTCAGTAATGTAAATTCTGTGGGATTGTATTTGACTAAAGGATGGGATTGAACCCATGTGGGAGGATGAAAGGAACCGTCGAGGGGGCCGCTGGCTGATAACTCTCTCTAAGCAGCAACGGAAATCAGATCTGGACCGGTTCTGGCTGGAGACGGTATGCTCGGTTCTTTTCAGTGTTCTTTTACTGCATCCACTTACAGGACCCTGTGTTTCTAACGCTTTTCATTCTAACCAATCAATATTTTGATCATGGCACATGGTATACTAATCCCCCCCGCCGCTGCAGCTCCTGTGTCTTGTAGGTGAAGCATTTGACGACTACAGTGACGACGTCTGTGGAGCCGTCATTAACGTCAGGGCTAAAGGAGATAAAATAGCAGTATGGACCACAGACTTTGAGCACAAAGATGCCATCACACACATAGGGTGAGCTGCAAAAACACAGTAGTTGTTCAGGTTTTATACTTTGTCCCACTTTTCAGTCTTTTAATCCCCATTCCAATTAAATCCTGAACAGAAACTGCCATCATGTTTTCTGTAAATCTGACGGCAAATACAGGTGTTGGTTTTATGTTTGAATTCTTTGCAGTATATTTCTTTATTAATAATAATGGGTCACAGTTTCTAAAACCTTTGTGTTTTATAGAAGGCAACTGGACTTCTTGTTTCTTGAAGAAGTTTCACCTCTCATCCAAAAAACTCAGATCCCCAAGAGAAAAAGCACAGCTGTCTTTTGTTCAGCTACTTAGGACTGTCCCGATGTCTTGGATGACTAAGAATCCACATCAACATATTCTTTATGTATCATATAATAGTTGTCAGATACAAAGATTAAGAGATGTGTCAAAGTGAATATCTGCTCATAAAGACTCCATCTTTGTTCTTCTAGGCGAGTGTATAAAGAGAGATTAGGCGTTCCACCAAAAGTGATCATCGGTTACCAGTCTCATGCGGACACGGCCACAAAGAGTGGCTCCACCACCAAGAACAAGTTTGTGGCCTAACAGCCGGTGGATTCTTCTGCAAAATTCCCTTTTTTTTGACATCATTGATTCTTCTGGATCTTTTTCCTTTATTGTAACTGACCAGTGAATACACCAAAAAAAACATTTGACTTGGAGATGGGTGTCTTTTTTTTATTTGACCAAATCTTTTGTTTATTGGGATGGTGTGTACAATTAAATGTTGCACTTGTAGCAGTTATAAAAATTTATTTTTTGTGGCAGTGAGTTTAAAATGCCATATTTCATTCCAATATTTAAAAAAGATTTATCCATTTGTTACTTTAACATTGAAAGTAAAAGTAAAACATAAAGCTTTTTCTAATTTTACATAAATTTACTTTTTTTTGTTTGCTTGTTACAACAAGTTTAAATAATGCATTAAATTCCAAACCTGTAGTTTAATAAATTGGCAGTAGTAATTTATTCAGGGGGGAGTTGGACATCCTTAAACATGACATTGCAGAACCTTTAAGTTAAAACTATTCAGTTTTTTTTTCCTTTGGCAAATTATAAGCAGAAATATGCAATAGGATCTTTTTTTAATAACTCATCTTGGGGAAAAATGGAAAATGTGAATATTCATGTACGGTACATTGATTATCTTTAAAAAAAATTGACTTATCCCATTCAGATTAATATAAGAATTTTTGAGCTGCAAACTGCTGGAAGATCTCACAAGTTGTTGTTTTTTTCCATTTAGAAACAATTCACAAGCTCACACATTTTTTTTCCCCCTTCAGTGCAAAAGCCACGTTGGATTTATTTAAACCTAAAGTGCACTTTTGTAGATTTGACGTTTTATGATCTGTAAGATGACAGTACATGACTTTCTGTTCAGGTATCGTATTGTTAAAGTAAGCATAGAAACTACTTGGAGTGACTGAACTGTGCCTTCTGTAAAACCCTGCCACAGCCTTTTTTGAGCCTGAAATGTACAAAGGACCAATGTAAATGAATTGTACAGTGATTTATGTTTCAAAATTAGTTGCTGGAATGTTATAATTTACTATCTATTAAAGAGAATAAAGTGGTGTGCAGAACTGGTTGTTCCTGATAGGTGGTTAAAACCTAAAAAGTGATTTACTTATTTAGTTTCTCTATATTTTATTATATTTTTACAACAACTGGACACAAAGGGGAAAAAAAGTATTTTGATTTTTGTAAACTTTAAAAAACTTTAAGTTCTGCAAAAATTGAGATGACACTCTGGTGTGATTCAGTTAAAATGACTGTTTAATGAACTCTGTCTCGTCCAGCTGCTTACAGAGTTTCTGTAAGATGTTCCTCAGCAGCCCAGTTAGAATCATCTCGTTCTAAACACAAAGGTTTATGTTCAATTTCTTTAACAGCTTCTCCATAAGCAGCCTAATGATCTCTGTGATGTAATTTATGCATCTATTAAGTTTGTATTCAGAATAGGTTTTGTAACACTGAAGTTGGTTTAAGAGATTACAGCTGGAGCTACAGGGATAGCATTGTGACTCACAGGAAAGGATTTAAGTAATCTGGACACTGAATTGCTATTGAGATCAACACAGCTCAGCCTTGTTCTTGAAACACATGCACATTTTCACAAAGAAGACTCCACAGAGGTGTTTCCTTAGGTTTTAAGGAAAAGGTTTTACACACCAAGCAGCATTTGTTGAAAGCTGGGAACCATCTTGTTCTGCTGCGGTTTTATACTCTGACCACTATGTGCCGCTGTTGAACAGCTTAACTGAATGCAGAAGCTGTAAAGCTCGCTGTAGACACTAACAAAGCTTTTTAACACCTGGTCACCTACCAGACTGTAATAACCCTGAACGGTAATAATAATAATAATAATAACAATGATGCAATGTTTTTGAGAAACTGATGAACCAGTGCAGAATATAGTGGAGGGGATTTCCAGGCACTGGATCCAGAGTGCACTGTGGTCCTTTAGAAAGATTTGCAAAAATATGGCTGAATTGAGCCTAATCAGGCTGTTTAATCCTGTAGTCAGTAGTTGTTGTATTCTGTGTCTGTTTTTGTCAAATCATGATTTTAATTTGATCAGCTTATTTATTTGAGACTATTCTGTTCAGCTGTAACTTATTTAAATGAGCTTTCTAGATAAAGCCTTCAGCGCTCAGATGTTTTATATTTCTTCCTGGCAGGTCAGTAACATTTTTATCAAACTGGCTTTGTCACCTGTCATTTGATTACGTTTCTTTCGTTTTAAATAAGCCCACCGGAACGAGCCATGATGTGATTATGATATTCTTCTGGCAGCAGTCTTCAGAATGGATTTTACAAACCCCAGTTTTCTTTATGCCGTTTTTAGCTGATTAGCACATCTTGTGCTCCTCTAGTGTTACCAGATGACACCTGAGGTGTGTGGATTTGATGTTCCTGATTTCCTGGATAGATGGAATTGCTAATCTGAGTTGACACCTGTAATTGACAGGCGGCATACATGTGCCTGATCTCTAAAGCTTGCACAAGATAATCAGCAGCAAGAATCATAATTCTCCTTGAGGGATTCCTGTCTTTTTATTCCAAGCTTATGAAAGCTTGTAATAGCCAATCTTAACAGCACCAGTAAAATTGTTGATTAATGTAGGCGAAAGAGCAACTTTGTCAGTGCAAAAACACCTTAAAGGGGAAAGTTTATGTCAAATCCTTTCGACATCACATATTTTTAAAACATTGCACAAAAAAGTAATAATTGAATGCAGCTTGAAATGGTCTTGTGCAGAGCATAAATCTGCTACTGTTTACTTGCATATCAGCTAATTCAGTTTTTGAGAGGTGCTTATGGTGAGGAGACTTGGGCTCACTACTCATCTAATCAAAGCACATTTTTATAAGATGTCTGTTTATATGCTTGTTGGCTGCTGGAGGGATCAAAGCTTCCATTCACAGCAATCAGAAAATATATTGTATGAGACTAACCCCCTCACGCCCCCAGCCTCTGTGCATACAAAATGACTTGTGGTGTGTGAAGTATATAGCTGACATGAATACACTAAACAAAGCTCCAATGCAGCCCTTATATGTCCTTACCAAACCATCAGCCTCTGCTGCCTCCACTCTTCTATGAAAGCTTTTTATAACATTCGATTGGTCGCAGGGATTTGCTCCTATTCAAAAGAAAAAGGGGGGGAGCTCTAAAGGGCCTGGCTTGTCGACTGCATTCTGAATTCAGGACAGAGATCTGCGTAAGTCAATTAAAGCTGCTGTCAAAAAATAAAACTACCTCACCTTTGTTGCGATGGGAAATGTTTAATGATGAAATATTGTGCGCTCTTGAGTCAGATTAGAAATTTTTCCCCCTCTTTTTTTAACAATGTCCACCAGAAGGCAATATAGCTACACACTTGACTTTCCTGTCAATCCTTGGAATCCTTCATACATGTTTTGCTGAGGGAAATCAGGTTTCCGTTGAGTGTGTCTCTGTTGCATACACTAGGGAAAGACAATATCTGTAAATAGCATCTTTTTTTTCCTTGTTTATATTTTACCATCCATCCCCCACCCTCCTTAAAAAAAAAAAGAAAGAAAGAGAAAACATTTGCATTGCACAACCTCTACCCCAACCGCCCTTGGCAACTGTCAACCTACTGCTCACCAGCTCACCTCATATGCGCAAGTGCCAAGAGCTGGAGGTCTAAATTCGGTGACATGACACCGCTCTGGATGAGACTCCAGCATGAAAGGGTTTAGATAGTACATTGCATCTGCAGGAGGGGTTGATTCCCTCTGTTTGTCATGACAGCTGTGGCACTGAACTGTTCGCGCAATGTAACTCTCCAGCAGCTGCTTTTGAGGACTCTAAGCTAGACTCAATAGGTAGGTTATTATCCACGGTGCTGCTGACAGAGTCCTACTAATGTTGTCATCTTCCTTTTGCTAAAAGAGGGTGGAATCCACTCATTTGCCATGAAGGATAAGGGAGGCTTTATATTACAAACACAAACAAACAAAGTCTTAAATTCTGACTGCAGGTGTTACAGATCTTATTTTTACAGGTTTATGCTGACATTTTATTTGAAAATTGATGAAATCTTTGCATAAATTTGGTTCGTTAATTTTGTTTACTGCATTTGTTTTGTTGTTTTTAACTGACTGTGTGCAATACAGTTTGTCTAGTTTTTTCTACTTTTAAATGAGCAATACAAATGTTAACTCAAGTTATGGATTATTATTATAATTGGTGATTTCCTTTCATAAATATATTAAAGGCATCATATTTTTCTCTGGCAGTCTCATGCAGTAATTTGATGTAGCAGTAGCTTGTGTGGTCTTGTATGATCTGTTAGTGCTTGGTCTGAGGGTTGTGACTCAGCTACAACCACACCAAATTTTAACTCAATATTTATCAAACTCACTGATCTATTTTTGTGGTCAACGAGCTATGGCATCTGTTTTTTAAAGCTCTCAACATGTCAAATTAACCAGTCTATACTGTAATTAGTTAAGTAAATACTAAAAATTATCAGGATTTTTAAAAATGTTTTGTATAAACCTTCATAGACAGTATATATATGTATTTTATGCCTGTGTGTGTGTGTATCTGTGTAACATGCAGAACAATCAAATTAATAAAAAACTGTTGTAATTTGAGGAAAAATATGACATTGTATTGACAGCATTGTATTTTTCTTTGTTGAACACAAAGGTTTATGTTCAGTTACTTGAATAGCTTCTCCATATGCAGCCTAATGATCTCTGTGATGTAATTTTTGCATCTATTAGGTTTGTATTCAGAATTGGTTTTATAACACTCAAGTTGGTTTAAGAGATTACAGTTGTAGCTGCAGGGACAGTATTCAAAATTGCATTTTGACTCACAGGAAAGGGGGTTTTAGTAAAAGCTGGCCATCCTTGTCCTTCCTTGATGTTGCACATCCATTTTACAATATATATGTCTATATAAATGCACTCTGAACCTTTAATATTTGCAAACTTTAAATAATAAAATTGGATTATATCTTGAGATTTGTGAGAAGTCATGAGTATCAGCATGAATATATTTGATCCAGAAGCCAAAAAGTCGATATCCAGCCATTCCTGACTCTTTAGATTCAGGACTTCACTTGATCTAAAACTGAACTCATTTATCTGTGTATTTATTAGCACTGTTAACTGTGTTTCTATAAGTGTTAAGTGGATGTTCTTACCTTATAAATGAATGTAATAAACTTGTTTGAAGCCTGACTCGTTAGGTTTTGATATCTTCTTCATTTATTGACTGACATTTAGCTTTTTCTCTTACTTGCCCTCATAACTGCTTCAGCAGAGTCATGTTCCAGTATAAAGAAGACATTTTACTGTGCTAGCTTCACCTAAATTCAGTATCATCTATGCCTAATGCATTAAAAACCCAATTTATTTAAATTGTCAGCCTCAGACTTTGTGGTTATACTTTTTAAACAGATTTTTTATTTTTTTATTGATGTGTAAGAGTCGGATATCCACAGTTAATCAACCCAGAATTTTTAAAATAAATATAAAGAAAAAGACATTACATACTTGTATGCTTCTCACCCTTTTTATAAAAAATAAACATGTTAAAAAAATGCTCCCTGTGTCCTTCACGAGAAAGATGAACCATGTGAGGCTGCACAGTGACATTGCTCAACATAGTAAAGAACATAGTAAGCTAATTTATTTAGCAGTTCACTGAATTGTAGTATGAGTACAGTGTTTGTCCTCAATGACCATGGTGATGTAATCTGCATGCTGACAGCAGCTTCTCCTCCTACACTGCTGTCATGAACAAAAGACAGCTGCGATAAAGGTTTTACTTGAGCTTAAACCTGATAATGGGAAACACAAAGGTATTATTCATTCAGCGTTCATACCTGTTCAGTGTTGCAGTGGGCTGGAGACTACACCAGCTGTCAGAGGGCTAAAGGTGGGATAAAACCCAGACAGGTTGTCAGTGCATCACAGATCCAACGCAGAGACACACATCCATGCGCACATGAAATACACAGGCAGCTTAGAATCATCATTTAAGCTAACAGGCATGCTTTTCAACAATAGGACAACTCCAGAATACCTGGAGAAAACCTTTGTAGAAACAGGAGAACAGAAAAAAAACTCCACTAAGAAATGTCTGCACAAACAGACCAGAGACCTCCATGTTGTGAGCTGACAGCGTTGACCCCCACACCACTGTGTTAGCTGTGCATTCATTAGTATAATGTGCTGAAAACAATACATTGATATAAAAATACAAAAACAGTTAAGATGTCAGTTAAAACACAGTTAATTATTTTGCATTGTCAACCCAAAAGTGGACTAAAACTTTTATACTGCTTCTTCCATTGGCTGTTGTATCAACTTGTTTGGAGCCCTGTCAGGCTCAAAATAAATGTGAAATTGCAACATCTCCATGGAAAGCATTGGTGAGTTGTTTATGTATTTATGTATGTATGTAACAAAACACCCAGCTTGCCTATTTTTTTCACATGAGTGGTTTTACTTTTCACTTCAAGCTTGGGTCCTCTACCAGAGGCCTGGGACCTTGAGGGTTCTGTGCAGTATTTTAGCTGTTCCTGGGTCTGCACTCTTCTGGACGGATATCAGATTTGTTAACATCAGCCACTTTCTCAATGTGCCAACGATACATGCTGTACAAGGGTTTATCTTTCCATGATGTTCCCCCTCTTGTTCCTCCTCTTCCTTAATGGGTTCTGCTGCTGAGACATTCCCTTAGCAGATCATCATTGGGGGCTTTCTTCCTGATGCACTCCAGGATCATAGTTGTTTCAGCCTGCACAGTGGTTCCCATGCTCACTCGAACTCTGCCTCAATCCTTTCTCTTAGTGTCCAGTCTCAGGGTGCTGAACTTGAGGTGAAACTCTCTGTCCATTGTGAGGAGCTTTCTTGTTTTGATGTCAGTGGCTTCTGTCTCCTCTTTTGGCCAGGCTTTTATACCAGAGGGGTATCTGATGACTGACAGTGCATACAAGTTCATGCCTTGGATTTTGTTCTTACTTTCCAGCTGGCACCTGGCTTACTCTAGGTGTGTACCGTCCATTAGCAGCTAATTCATTTGTGCAGTCTGTTTCTTTAGCCTCTTCAGTTAGGTTAGGGTACTTTATTTATACCCAAGGGTAGATTTGATTTGCAGTGGTACAGAAAAACATATAAACATACATATATATCCATGTACACACACAGTTAGACAAGGAAAATTATAAGAACATGTTAGATAAAACCTTTCACAAATGACTGTTCATTGCACCTTTCAGTTTGTAAGAGAGTCTGGGTGGTTGGAGCAGTGGTATTGTTGCATGACTTTAGAATGGAAGGTCAGTGGTTCAAACCCAGATGCAGAAAACCTTGGTATATAATGAGTGAGATTTTGTTTTGGACTGGACTTTCAAGGTCTGTGTCAGAGCAGGACATTCTGATCAAAAATGGACTATTGGAACATATATATATATAAAAAAAAAAAAATCCCTTCTCACCCTCCTCGGGTGGTCTTTGTTTCATCCTCTGAGCTCGGGTCCTCTACCAGAGGCCTGGGAGCTTGAGGGTTCTGCGCAGTATCTTGGCTGTGCCTAGAACTGCACATTTCTGGACTGAGATGTCTGATGTTG